>NW_027185798.1:23970757-24007053 GCF_028583685.1 Petaurus breviceps papuanus
GAGAGCCCTGAGTAATTTGATTGTTTGATCACTCCCTGTGTACCTGGGTCCCTAACACATATGTACACATATACATGCGTACATAGACATACACACAGTAATCCACTGCTTTCCTTCTTTCTTTTTTTTTAATATGCCAAAGAAACCTATCCACTTCATAGGGAGGCCGTTGGTCAGTGACAGGTGGTGTGATGTTAAGGAGGGTCAGTCCCTTCATGGGAATTCTCGCCTCCATGACATCTCTGGGGACCAGGTTGGAAGCAGTGCTAGAAAAGTGTGGAGTTTACATTATGTCATAGACATATATATATATATACATGTTTACATTAAAGTGCCACAGAGATATAAGGCAGCTTTGGGGGCTTGATGCTGTGAGTTCAAATTCTGACTTTGCTCCTTACTGTCTCTGTGGCCTTGGTTAATCACTTCCCCTTCGCTGGACTTAGTTTTCTCACCTGCAAAATGAGAGGGTTGTACCCCTGAGAAGGGAGCTGAGTCTCAGAGAGATTGAAAGAACTTCTCAAGGCCACATAGGAGCTAAGTGACAGAAGCAGAATCTGAACCCAAGTCCAACAGCATTAACCCCCAAATAACAGCTTCTGTGACTAAGCCTCTGGTCTTCTGAGCAGTCATCTTGAAATGAGAGAGGCTTACTAGCTATAGAGCCAGCTCAGGGGACATCTGACCAGGTGTGCAGGGGACTTCCCAAGTGCTTAGACTGAACTGAGCTAAATGAGAGAGTTTAGGACTAGAAGGAGCCTCTAAGACCATCTAATCTGCCTGCCCATTTTACAGAGGGGGAAACAGGGACTCAGGGAGAATCAGTGACTTAACCCAAAGTCTCATGCATAGTAAGTGTACTCTGTCTGAGGGGGGGAGTGAAGGGCTAAGGGAGTGGGGGTGGGGATTCAAATACAAGTCTTCTGCTTCCAAAACCAGTCTTGTCTTGAAGAAAACCAGCCAGGGCGCTAGAACCAGGAGAATGGGAATTGAGTGGCCCTGAGAAAAAGAAACGATCAATATTGAACTACTGATGAAATCAATCAATTTCTTTTGCCGTAAACAAAGAGAGGACCGGCTGTCTGGGCTCCAGGGACAATTGGCACTCTTCCTGTCCCCTGGCAGGCAGCCCAGCCTAGTGTTCCAGTCTCTGCCACCGTAGAGAGGCTGATAGAAAAATCTCATGGTGGCCACAGGGCCAACCCAGCTTCCTACAGATGAGGCAGCTGATTTTCACAGGGCTGCTTCTCACTGTCCTGTCGGGGAAGTAGGGCAAGGGGAGTCCCACCTTTTGAGACCCTCCCACTGCTAGAAAATTCCAGTTTCTAAAATGCACCAATTAGAATCTTGCTTTGCACAAAAAAAGTTCCTCCCTTTACACCAGGACTCACAATGGACTTCTACTGGTGGCCTCGAGGAACTCTGGACACCAGATTCTTGTCCTGGTGAAACCAGTAATTAGCCATACAAACTTTAGGCAAAGCCCAGGATCCTAGTCAGAAGGACCTCAGGAGCCATCTGTTCTAACTCTGATTCCTTGGACAGAGATTTCTTTCACAGAACATTCAGACAAGTGGTCTACCAGCCTCCATTGGGAATCCCTAGTGAGAAGGAACTAATCATGTCCTAAGGTGGCCCATTGCATTTTTTCAAAGATATCTACAGGGATCTCCCAGGTGAGGAAACATCCTTTACCAATGCAGATTTGCACATGCTTTGTAATTTTCAGTCTCAGAAAGTTGCCCAGGGAGCTAAGAGATTAAGGGACTTGGCCAAGGTCATGCAGTCAGTATAAGTCAGGGCAGGTCTTGAATTCAGGTTTTCCTGACTCCAAAGTCAGTTGTCTATCACTATAAAATGCTGCCTCACAAGTCACAGTTTGATATGATTGGGAAGTTTTTCTTTATACAGAGTCAGAATCTGCCCCTCTTATGTCTTGCACCCACTTGTCTGATAGGAAGTGGATTTGCTTGTCATTTTTTACTATGTTAGTGATATTCCATGACATTCCTGTACCACAATTTAACCAAGAGACGAGCAAGGGTTTTGCTGCTACCAAAGTGCTTCTGTAAATATTTGGGGTCAAATGGAGCCCCTTTCTTGTAAACAATATATTTCTTCCCCTCAGGGAGTTTGCAATCTTAATAATAATGAATGCAGGGGTGGCCAGGTAGCACAGTGAGTAAGAGCACCGGCCCCAGTGTCCGGATGACCTGGGGATCAAATCTGGGCTCAGACACTTATTACCCACCCAGAAACACCTGGCCGTGTAACTTTGAGCAAGTTACTTAACCCCAATTGCTTAGGGGCGGCCAGGTGACTCAGCAAGTAGGAGCACCAGCCCCAGTGTCCGGATGACCCGGGGATCAAATCCGGGCTCAGATACTCAGCACCACACCCAGAAATAAC
The DNA here is from genome assembly GCF_028583685.1 of Petaurus breviceps papuanus. Lineage (NCBI taxonomy): Eukaryota > Metazoa > Chordata > Mammalia > Diprotodontia > Petauridae > Petaurus > Petaurus breviceps. The sequence goes on from NW_027185798.1 coordinate 23,973,167, forward strand.
TGGCCATGTACTCTTGAGCAAGTTACTTAACCCCGATTGCTTTAAAAATAATAATAATAATAATGAATGCATATGACATAACAGAAATTGACAAACTAGAGGCCATTAGAGAAGAGAAACCAGAATGGGAAAGAGTCTTGAATCCAGACACATGAGGATTGGTTGATGGAATTGAGAATGGTTAGCGTGGAGAAGAAAGGACTGGGGTCAGAGTGAAGGGAACAATAACTGTTTGTGGAAAGACTGTTCTATAGAGAAGGAATTCGCTTTTTTCTGCTTGGCCACTGAAGTGATGAGTAGAAACTGCCAAGACATCCTTGCAACGAGAGTCACCCCAAAGCTGAGAGAGTGGCTTCGGAGGCCATGGGTTGGTTCTTGCTGGGTAGCTTTGAGCAGAGGCATGACCACACAGCTGTATTTTCATGTGTTTTCTTTTTCCAGTGCAGCTGCCAAGTCCCTTCCATGCTGATATTCTATGATTCTGTGAAATATGTAATCTAAGGTAGAATGTGATTAAAGCCCAGGAGAGAGCTATGCCCAGAGCTTTGGGACTCTTCAAGTAGAACAATTCACTTTCTATCAGGGCAATCAAAGACGTTTTCAAGAAGGAAGGAGGAGAAGGATTTCCAAGGCAGAGATGAAAAGGAGAGAGAGCATTCCAGGCATGAAATGTGTGGGAGTGGGGAGGGTGGCTTGTACAAGTCCACAAATCAGGAGAGGGAGGGACAGGGTAGAGAAACAGTCAGTGACCCAGTTTGAGGTGGATTTAGAAAACACAAAGAGGTGTAATGTGAAATAAACCCGAAGAAGTCGATTTATATGGTGGAGGGCCTTGAATACCAAGCTTAGTTTGGGGCATCACTTTGGACAAAGGATGGGGATAAGGTGAAGCACCTCCAGAGGATGGTGACCAGTATGGTGAAGAGTCTCAAGACCCTTCCTTAAGAAAATTGGCTGAAGAAATCAGAGATGTTTAGTCTGGATAAGAGAAAGAGACATGATCAAGGTCTTCAAAGATATGAAGGACTGTCAAGTGGGAGAAGCATTAGACTAGCCCAGAGGACAGAAGAGGATGCAAGAGGTGGCAGGTACAAAGACCAGATTTCAGTTATGGAAGTGTAACCTTAGTAGACTTGTTCCAACTTCTTAAGAATTCAACCTGCCAAGAAGTAGAATGGGCACCCTCATCTAGGTGGTGCAGTGAATAGAGTGCTGGGCACAAAATCAAGAAGACCCAAGTTCAAATCTAGCATCGGACACTTACTAGTTGTGTGACCCTGGGTAAGTCACTTAACCTCTGTCTGCCTCAGGTTTTTGCAAGATGAGGATCATGTTAGGATCTACTTCCTAGAGTTATTGTGAAATTTAAATGAGATGCTATTTATAAAGCATTTGGTTCACTTTTCAAATAGTGAGTATTTAATCAGTGTTTGTTTCCTCCCTTCTCTCCTTTTGTCTCTCCCTCTCTTTTTTCCTTCCCTCCTTTCCTTCTTTCTTTCTCTTTCCCTTTTTCTTTCTTCCTTTCTTTCCCTTATTTTTCCTCCTTTCCTTCCTTCCTTCCTTTCTTCCCTCTATTCTTCCTTTCTGTCCTTCTTTCCTTTCTTCTGCTTCAAGTAGAGGCAGGATGACCGCTTGTTAAGGTTGTTTTAACAGAGGCTTTTGTCCAGGATCCAGGCTTAGTTCAATGGTCTCTGTGTTCTTTTCCTACTCTAAGACCTTATGAGCTTGTATTTAGTCCATAAAATCCTTAGATATCCATCATGTAGCCCAGAGGATATGCTCCTGACAGTTTTATTGCCACCTTCTAAAGAAAAAAGTTTTCTGTTACTCCTCAATGCACATGGAATAGCGGGCAAGCAGGGCCTACCCACCTGAAATATCTACTTGGCCAAATTCTGGGCAGTGTTTGGGACTTCTCACTCTGGAAAAGATGTTATCTATACATCTTTTTATTTTGATTTGTTGCTTTTGTTTTGGGTCTTTCATTTTCATTAGGTGCAGTCATGGTGTATATTGGTTTCCTGTTTCTGCTTGCTTCATTTTGCGTCAGTTCATGTGAATCTTCTCACGCTTCACTCTCCTTCATATTCATCATTTCTTTACAGTGCAATAAAATTCCATTACATTCATGTAGCACAATCTGTTTAGCCATTCCCCAAATAATGGGCTTTTACTTCCAGAGAACTGCTAAAATTGTACCTGAGCCTCTATCAGGGATGGCAGCCTGGAGTCATAATTGGTCTGGGCCCTGACTGAATAAATCCCACAGATTAGTTCAGTCTTCTAAGTGCCAGGACTGTCACTGGTTTGTTTACAATTGGTTAATGACTAGCACTAGGCTTTACTTTTGAATAAATAAATTTGATTACACTGTTTTTGGACAGCTTTTGAGTCATTGCTTTAAAAAATGTATTTTGAGTATTTAGGGGGCTTGGCTTCCCTATCACAATCAATATAACAAAATCATGTGGTCCACCTACATGTGGATTTCTGATCATATGTAGATGCTAGGTGATAAAAGAGGATTTCATCTCTTATGCACATAACACACGTGCATGGGCCTAGTACAAATACCTTGACCTGAAGGCATTCTTTGTCCTCACGCTGCTAAGACTTTTCAGCCCAGTAACTCTACAAAGACAAGGAATAAGGTCATCTTGAATCATGACTTATTCTCTCTGAACCCATGTTGGTTCTTAGTGATCGTGGCTTTTTTCCCCTTCCCCAAGATGTTCAGGAGCCATAATGTACTCTAGAGCTTTGCCAGGAGTTGAAGCCAAGCTCATTGGCCTATAATTTGAAGGATCCACCTCCCTCCCTTCGTGGCCTCAATTCCTGTGGTGCTTCTCTTGTTAACCAGCCTCAGACACTTACTAGGTGTGTGACACTGGGCAGGTTGCTTAACCCTCCTTACCTCAGTTTCCTCATCTGTAAAATGGATTGAAAAGAAAATGACATACCACTTCAGTATCTTTGTCAAGAAAACCCCATATTGGGCCACAAAGATACAGATACAACTGAAATAACTCAACAACAGCAAATACATGTATATACATATTCATAATGTATAGACATATATATCTATTATGTTAAATATTTCCCAATTTCATTTTTAAAAAATTTTAATGAGTTCCAAATTTTCTCCTCCCACCCCATAAAAGGCAAGCAATACAATATCGGTTATACATATGAAGTCATGCAACGTTTATTTGTATATTAGCATGTGGCAAAAGAAAACACATGTATACGTCAAGAAAATTTAAAGAAAGTGAAAGAAGTCTTCTTCAATCTGCACTCAGAGTGCATCAGTTCTCACTCTGAAGGTGGAGAGCATTTCTCATCATGGGTCCTTAGGAATTGTCTCAGATGATTGCCTTGGTCAGAGCCATGCTGATAGGCCATTCTTTCATGTTATCCATCATTTAGAAATGTCTTTTAAAGGCCGCATTGCTCTATGTAACCATACAGGACCCATTCATCTCTAGAGACAGCTTCCCTTTTCATGGTTGGTGCCCATTGTATCTTCAGGATTTTGTTCCTGAGACCATACCATCCCCCTGGAGCTGACTTGCCAGGTGGGGTTCTCGTCCGTGGAATCCAGCCTGACCTTCCTCTTCAGCTTTTCCCTCCATAGATCTAGGGTGTCTGTCAGACCACATCCAAATTGGGACAGTCCCCTTCTCCCATTGCTCTCAACTTTGGCAACCATTACCTTCTTATTTGGAGAGGCAGCCTGGCATGATGAACTTGGAGTCAAAAGGATCTGAGATCAAATCCTGCTGCTGACACTTGCTAACTCTGTGATCTCATCTGTAAAATCAGGACACCGGGTTATGGCGAGGCTGATATGAGAAAATAAATGCAAAGCATTTTGGAAACATTAAAGCACTTTATGGGCATCAGATATTATCATTTGTCAGGATTAGATCTAGGAGATAAGCTCCAGCTATTACTTCCCCTTCTGAAGAATAAGGTCACTTTAACCCCCTGAGCCTCCGTTTCCTGATCTCAAAAACTAGAGGAGCCCGAGAAGGAGGAGACTCAGCCAGGGGAGCGGGGTGGAAACCGGGAGAGATGCCCTCTGCTCTCCACTCCCTCCACCTCTGGTATCTGGTGCCTCTAAGTGGGAGCACCGTGGGGGAGTTTGCCTTTCTTTTAAAGTGCACGGTGCCTGGCACAATGAATACTCATTGAAGATGGTGGTGGTGGTAACAATGGCAGCAATAACTGCTTACATTGATATAACATTTTTGTATAGCTTTCGCATACGTTATTTGTAGTATCTATCTCAGAAGTACAGAATACAAGCACTATCTATCCCCTCACCCCACTTTATAGATGGGAAATTGACAAGGAGTGTCAAAAGCAAGATTTGAACCCAGGTCCTCTTGACTTTTTTTTTTTTAAGCAATCGGGGTTAAGTAACTTGCTCAAGGTTACACGGCCAGTTATTTCTGGGTGTGGTGCTGAGTATCTGAGCCCAGATTCCATCTCCAGGTCATCCCGACACTGGAGTCGGTGCTCTTACTCGCTGAGCACCTGGCTGCCCCTCCTCTTGACTTTTAAGGTCTAAAACTCTGTCCACTTTGCAACAGGCGGCTGAATAGATGGGGAGATAGTAAGAGGTTAGTAAATATGTGTTCACAGAAGTTGGGGAAGAAGGAAGCTACTGTATCTGTTCTTAGGACTGTGGGACACCTGAGAAACATTATGTCGTCATCAAAGATAATTGTAAAGGAAAATAACCTTCTGGAGTCTATCCCACAGAGGCGGTGTCTGCTGTAGGGAATGGAACTGTTTCCCAGTGATGGAGGAGGGAGCTTGCAGGGGAAGGAAGAGGCAGGGGCGACTCTGATAAGATGATAAGAGGCAGCAGGAGGAGCCCCTGCATTTTATTCCTTAAAGGTCAACTGGTCTAAACTTCATTGTGCAAAGAAGTCCAAATTCAGGATCACAAGATCACCCATTTCGAGTTGCAAGGTCCTGGGAGGCCACCTAATCCAGACCCCTCTTTTTTTTTTAAGGGCAATTGTGTTAAGTGACTTGTCCAGGGTCACACAGCTATATTTGAACTCAGGTCCTCCTGACTCCAGGGCCAGTGCTCTATCCATTGAACCACCTAGAACTCCTCTTTTTAAAGCTAGGGAAACTGAAGCCTGGAGAAATTATGATTTACCAAGGACATTCTAGGACAGGCAGGATTTGAACTCTGGACCAATGATATCCCAAGTCATTGTTCTTAAAAGTGGGCTATGTGACTTGCTCAGAGTTATGCAGGTGATGGCAGTAGGTGACTCCAGGTGTTTTCATTTAGTTGTTTAGCATTTTTCAGTTGTGTCTGACTCTTCTTGCCCTCATTTGGGGTTTTCTTGGCAAAGATACTGGAGCGGTGACTTCTCCAACCCATTTTATAGGTGACAAAACTGAGGCAGAAAAAAGGTTAAGTGACCCAGCTGGAAAGTGTCTGAGGCCAGATTTGAATTCAGGAAAATGAGTCCTTTTGACTTCAGGCTGGGGCCTCTGTCCACTGTGCCACCAAGTTGCCTTGGTGGATCAGGAAGACCTGAGTTCAAATCCAACTTCAGATACTAGCTGTATGTCCCTGGGCAAGTCATTAAACCCGTTTGCCTCAGTTTTCTCACCAGTAAAAAGGAGCTAATAACAGTAGCACCTCCTGGGGTTGTTGTGAGGACCAGATGAGATAATAATTGTAAAGCACTTAGCCCTGGTGCCTGGCATATAATTGGTGCCATGTAAATGCCAACTATTCTGATAATAATGTTAAGTGGTGCAGCTGGGATTCAAACCCACGTCCCAGCTCCAAACCTGCAGTTTTTCCCACACACCAAGCTGTTCTCGTGGTGATTTGGTTGTCCTGACAGTTGCATTTCTGGTGGGTCTTGGGTTGTAAGTGCCCAGAGGGCAGGGACACACCTGTGCCTAGGGCTGCTCCTGGCAGGGGAAGCCTGGTGGGGTGGAGCTGAGGAGAAGCAGTGATGCTCTGGGATGTGGCTGGGGCATGTGCCTTCCCTTGCCCCCCCCCCCCCCCGCATTAGCTGGATGTTTGGTGACACTAAGCAGGCTCCAGCTCCATTTGAAGGACAGCGTGGTTTCCACCCCCACCCTCTGCCTGGTATATTTTTAGAAGCTCTCAGTCCCTGCTGCCAGCAGAGCCTGCTGGGTGATTCAGAGCTTCGGGAGTATGCCAAGTGAACATGACGTAGCCCCATGAGCTGGGCCAGGCCAATATGGTTACGTAATACTGCAGTCCTGAATGAGACCTAGGAGCCTGGGAACAGAGTGGGATGCCCTCCTCTCTCCTAGCCACTCATTCTAAGGTAACTTTAATAGCTCCTCAGCATGCCAGGCTACTATTGGACAAAGCTTCCCAGGCCACTACTGCAACCTCCTCACCCACCCAAAGTGCCCAGAGCTTCAGGCTTATTCACAAGCTCCTAGTTTCTGGTCCATTAGCCTCTGGGGCTTGGGAGAGGGGCATTGCTGACCCTCTCTAGGTCAGCAGGCCAGCCTGGACCTGGAGCTGTGAATGAGCTCATCCCAGACATGCAGCTGTGATGCCGATTGCTATAAACATCCATAAAAAGACCAGACATTCCTCCTCCCTTCTCCAGCCATCCCCACCTGTGAAGGCTATATGACTTCCCAGCAGTAGCATCGGTTTGCAAAGTCAGTGGCTGCCTGTGGTCCTTCTATCAAAGCTGGCCCAAGCAGCAGCCTCCAGACAGCCCACTCCACACCCGGGGCACAGGGGCTCCATCTGCTCTCCCAGCGGTCTGTGACCACAAGCTGCTACAGGGCTCTAAGAACATCTGGCCTACAAAGTGGGAATTTGTTCTGCTTGACTCTGCCTATTTGTTATCACAATTTTGTTTTTCCTTTTTTTTTAAGGTTGGGGGAGAGTCGGTAAGCAAGGACTTATTAAGCTCTTACTCTGTGCTAGGCACTATACAAAGAAAGGCAGAAATAGGTCCTGCCCTTGAGAAGCTTCCACTCTAATGGGGGGAGGCAAAAGTGCAAATAACTATGTGCATATAATATAATATATAATTATTATAATTATAAAAATAAAAATATAATATTATAATATATAACATATGTATATTTATAATAACTAACATTTACATAGCACTAAGTGCCAGTCTGGGGCAGCTAGGTGGCGCCATAGTGCATAGAGTGTGTGACCTGGAGCCTGGAAGACTCACCTTCCTGAGTTCAAATCTGATCTCAGACACTTACTCATTAGTTGTGTGACCCTGGACAAGTCACTTCACGTTGTTTGCCTCAGTTTCCTCATCTGTTAAGTGAGCTAGAAAAGGAAATGGCAAACCACTCCGGTATTTCTGCCAAGAAAATCCCAAATTGGGTCACAAAGAGTTGGATACAACTGAACAACAATATGGCAAGCCCTTTAAAATGATTATTTCACTTTATCCTCACAGCACTGTTGTATATTATACCCATTTTCTCATGAGGTAATTGAAATGATCAGTGTGTAAATGGCACATAATCTTAAAGAGAAGGAGCTAGCAGTGGGGATGACTGGTAACTTGGAAAAGATGCGGTTTATTTTTATGTTTGTTGATTGAAAAATTAAATTTAAAAAAAAAGACTATATGGCTTAGAATCCTAGAGTCACAGAATGTTTGAGTTATCAGATATAACCCAAACCTGAACAGGAATGTCCCTTTCAACATTATAGACCAGCGGCCTTAGCATCATAGATCCAGAGCTGGAAGGAAACAGAGAGTTCACCTTCTTTTTTAATGTTTAAAAAGCTTTTTTTCTTTTTTTAACATAAAGCCAAACGAGATGAAATGACTTGCTTAAGGCCATACAGTAATAAATGGCAGTCAGGATTTGAACTCAAGCCCCAAGCCTCTCAGTCTCGGCAGTCTTTCTATAAAGACTTCCTCTAGCTCCAAACTTCTGTTTGGTATTTAAAGCCCTTTACTTTTTGGCTGCACCCTGGAAGACTTCTGGAAACCTGGGAAGTCACTGACCTCTTCCTTGTTGACCTTTGTACTCAGACCACCAGGAAATCCCACTAATTCTGTCTTTTGGGCTAAGCAGCCCTAGGTCCTTCCTAACTTCCAGTACTCCAATCCACCCTCACACAGTTGGCACAATGATTTTCCTTAAGCACAGTTCTGACCATGTCACTGTTCAATCACTTTCAATGGCTCCCTATTACTTCTCCTGTACCAAATAAGTATCAATTAAGTTTCTTTAACTTTTGAGAACAAATTAGCCTAGCCTGTAGGGGCAGATACTGCTACTGCAACAATGACAATTCATTTCCCACCATGCTGCCTTTGCAAAGGCTGTGTCTCCCCTGACTGGAATGCTTTCCCTCACCTCTGACCTTTAGCATCTCTAGTTTCTCTTGAAGCTCAGCTCAGATTTCCTAAAGAAAACCTTCCATATGACCCCATTTATTAGTGTCCTCCTGTTCTCTGAAATGACTTTGTAACTACTCTGCATACATTGATCTGTGCACATGCACACCCCACGCCCCCATAGAATTGGAAGGGCCTTGAGGGCAGGGATTATTTCACTTTAGTCTTTGTTTCTCCGGTGCCCGGCCCTGATCTGGTGCTTGCTAAATGTTTGTCGATTGTTTTGTTGAACATCCAGCCTGTGCTCAAAGACCCCTACTGAGTAAGATCCCCACATTGTCTCCCTTTTGGATAGCTCTCATTCATAGGGCCTGGGCAGCCAGGGAGAACAATGGATAGAGCACTGGGTTTAGGACCAGAAAGAAGCCTCTTCCTGAGTTCAAATCCAGTCTCAGACTAGCTTTGTGACCCTGGGCAAGTCACTTAACCCTGTTTGCATTAGTTTCCTCATCTGTAAAATGAACTGCAGAAGAAAATAGCAAACCACTTCAACATCTTTGCCAAGAAAACCCCAAATGAGATCAAGGAGAGTTGAACATGACTGAAAGATCTCAACAACAATAACAAAAATTGGTAGGAAAATTTTCCTGGCATCAAGCCTAAACCCACCAATTACAGCTGTTGCATAATATCCCTTGTTCTGCTTCCTGACACTAAAAAGAACGAGTCCCAAGGGGCAGCTAGGTGGCTCAATGAATAGAACACGGGCCCTGGAGTCAGGAGGACCTGAGTTCAAATCCGACCTCAGACACTTATACTAACTGTGTGACCTTGGGCAAGTCACTTAACCCCAATTGCTCTCACACACACACAAAAGCAACAAAAAAAACCAAGTCTCTTACTCAGGGGCACCATAGGATGTACATGGCGGGGGGGAATAACAGCACCTACCTTTCATGGTTGTTGTAAGGAGAAATTTGTAAAGCGCTTTGCAAACCCTAAAGCAATCTACAAGTGGTAGTTGTTATTATTATAAAGAACTTTGCAAACCTTGGAGCTCTATAAATGCTGTTGTTGTTGAGTCATTTTTCATTTGTGTTCATCTCTGTGTGGCCCCATTTGGGATTTTCTTAGCAAAGATACTGGAGTGGTTTGCCATTTCCTTCTCCAGCTCATTTTACAGAGGAGGAAACTGAGGCAGCCATGGTTAAGTGACTTGCTCAGGGTCACACAGCTAGTAAGTGTCTGAGGCCAGACTTGAACGCAGGAAGATGAGTTCTTCTGATTCCAAGCCTAGCAGTCTGTGCATTTCACCACGTCATAGCCCCATATTTTTGGCCCTCCCCATTCTCTAATGCATCTTTAGGGTAGCTCCACAAATAACCTTTGTAAAACACAGTTCTGACCATTCCACTCCTTGCCCCTGGTCAAGTTTAATGTTTCCCTAGGTTTCTAGGGAAAAATACCAAATCCTCAGTCTGGCAATTTCATAATTAGTCCATAAATATGCTACCTACTAGCAAAGGCATTTAATGAAATAGTATAGCAAGAAAAAAAGCATTTCTCACCTGAAGCTGGGGCACAATCTCAGCATACCATCAGTAGGAAGGCTAGACGTGTGTGAGGTACATATTTGGAGAGGTATACACATATGGCCAGGGCAAACATGTTAAGGATCATGTATGTCGGGAATATACACAGCCATGGTACATGTATAGAGCTTATATATACATGTACATAGTGTGTATATATATACATACATAGTGTATATATGGGTACATGGGAAACTTGTATGGCTAGGTTGCAGACAGAGAAGAACATACCTGTAATACCTGCAGGGGTAACGATCTCTGCTGGGGATTCCTTTGCACTGTCCTCTTGGTCTGCTCTTCGTTGGTCTCATGGGCAGGAGTTCCTCTTGGGTACATAGGTAGAACATGTAGTCTCTGTTGGACATTGTTCCTTAGAGCTTTTGTGTGGCCTCTCCTTGATAGTGCCCTCTGATTCTATGGTCGGAAGTTAAGGAGCTACAGGCCTCAGCTGAAATGCTACTTCTTTTGCGTCAAAGCAAGAGTAGTCTCTGCTCTCACTCTTTTTAAGTTAAAATCCAAAGACTTTTTACAAAAGGCCTTTTAGGAAGGCAGAGTTCTAATATGCCTGGTTATCAAACTAGGGATGGGGGAGAGAAACCCCTCAGTGACTTTTGCTTACATGTAAGTGTCTACTTGATTCTCTGAACCTTGGCTGGAATGGGCCATAACACTCCAGAAAGAAATTCCTTACTTGAGACACCAAGATCTTTGGATACAGAACCACTTAGTGCCATCAAGCCCAAGGCTATGTTTTTTGTCTTTTTCTTTTCAAAATTTTATTTTAGACTCGGATACCAGAACAAAAATAGAGGGAGAATAGAGAAAAGAAACAAAAACATTATAAACTGAAATATTGAAACTTAAATACAAAGTTAGAAAGGGGAGAAAAAGCATGTCGTGTGCATAGCAGAACATAAGAGAGGATTCAAAATATGGAACAATAAACTTTCATTTCAAGAAAACCTGGATGATAAATAATACTCATTGTGTTGAGAATTGACCATCTTTTCTTTGCTTCCTTGTGAGTTTTCTTTTGTTCTCTGCTCTGCACCTTTTTACTTTGTTCTTTTTTTCCCTCACCCCAACTTACCCCCTGCAAGGCCACAATAAAATTTAGATATGTTTCTCTATAGCTATAGATATATACATACCCTCCCCCACCCCCAGAAGGCCACAATGAAATTTAGATGTGTTTCTCTATAGCTATAGATATATACATACCCTCCCCCACCCCCAGAAGGCCACAATGAAATTTAGATATGTTTCTCTATAGCTATATACAAACCCTCCCCCACCCCAGAAGGCCACAATAAAATTTAGATATGTTTCTCTATAGCTATATATACATACCCTCCCCCAGAAGGCTACAATAAAGTTTAGATATGTTTCTCTATAACTATAGATATGTACAAACATATACACATATATGGACATATACTTCCCCAAACCTATTCTATTCCTGGTTTTTGTTTTCATATATGTGCACATCTCTTGTTTCATATCCTTCCTGCCTCCTCTACTTTACTTTTACCCATTGACTTGCCTATCCCCCTCCAAGGATCCCTCCCCTCTCCTCCCATTCCCATAAACCTAAACACCTTTCTATATCCCTATTTCACCTGTTCTCCCACCCTCCCCTCTAAAGATCCCTCCCTTGTCCTCTCCCCCCTCCCTATGCCCCTACCATTTCATTTCTTCTGAATTTAGAAGACTTTTATATTCTTCTAAGTATATATATGTATATGTATATATATACATATATATATATATATATATATATATATTTCCCTCTTAAACCCATTCCTAATAAAAATAAGTTACCAGATCTACCAGCCCTTCTCCCCATCTCATTCCTCTGTATGACTTCTTCCTCTTGCACCTCATTTGTATAAAATAATTACTTTTAAGATGTTCCTAAATAGTTTTATTTTTAAGTTCATATCATACTCAGGTTTACCCCAATTATTCTTATGAGTTACCTAATTATTGATAAGAATCTTAAACATATGTTTTATATTTTACATATATAAGAAGTAAACAGTCTATCCTTATGGATCCCTTATAATCAGCCTTTGTTATGTACCTTATATTTCTCTTGGTTCTTGTATGTTGAATCTTCTATTAAGTTCAGGATTTTTTTTTTTAGCAAAGTCTTGAAAGTTTGAGAGTTTAGCAAATGTCCATTTTTTTTTTCTATTCAGGATAATACTTGACTTTGCAAGGTATGATATTTTTGGCCAGAGCCCCAGTTCCTTTGCTCTTCGATATGTTGTGTTCCAAGACCTGTGATTCTTTAATGTCTCTGCTGCTAGGTCTTGTATAATTCTAATTGTGGTACCATCATATTTGAATTATTTTATTCTTGATGCTTTTAATATTTTTTCCTTGAACTGGGAGTTTTAGAATTTGACTATGGTATTCCTATGAGTTTTCTTCATAGGATCTCTTTTAAGTGGTGATTGATGGATTTTTTTTCTATTTCTACTTTTCCCCTTTGATCTAATGCTCCAAGACAATTTTCTTTAATTATTTTTTGTATTATTGTTTCAAGATTCTTTTTTTGATTGTAACTTTCAGTTAGTCCAATTATTTTTATATTTTCTCTACTTGATCTATTCTTCAAATCTGTTGTTTTTCTTATAAGATGTTTTGCTTTCTCTTCTATTTTTTCATTATTCATATTTATTTAATAATTTCTTAATCTCTTATAATTTCACTGGCTTCACATTGCCTAATTCTAATTATCAAGGTGTCATTTTCTTCCTTAAGATTCTGGATCTCTTTTTCTAATTGGTTGACTTTCCCTTCATGTCCTTTTTGTATTTCTTGGATTATTATTTTTTTGTTGTTTTTCCTCCATTTCTGTCATTTGATTTTTAAAGTCTTTTTTTAAGATCTTCTATGAATTCTTTCTGAGCAGGTGTCCATTTTACATTATTCTTTGGAGGTTTCTTTACAATATCCTTCTCTGAAGATGAACTCCGATCATCTCTATTCCCATAATAGCTTCCAATGGTTGGATTTTTTCTCCTTTGTGTGTGGACTTCTTGTAGTAATAATTTAATTGGGGTGTGGGAAATGGTGCCTCTTGCTCCAAATCTCCAGTTCTTTCCTCTAGTCTGGAATCAAAGCCAAACCTCCAACCTCCTGTAATGCCCACAGCCAGGAGCTTCTCACCCCTGCCTCTCTTCAAAGCACAGATGGTTCCTTATCAGCAGACGTTCCCTCAATCTTCCTTCCCCTGACTATCCTTGGGGTAAAAGTTGGCTGGGGTGAGGCAGCCTCTCAAACCAACTACCCCCAGGACTTGCTGCTTGTTGTTTAAGGGCTGGGGGCTTGTTGTTAAAATGGAACCTAGTCTGGAGGTGTTTACTCTTCACAGGGACCCAAACTTGTCATGAGATTTTTCTTCCCATCTTCTCTAATAGGCCCTGGAGGACCCAGTTATGCCCCTATTCTTATTTATCTCCACCCATACTTTGTTCACCCTAAGGTGCTATTTTAACTCTTTTGTGGGGGAAAGTCTTGAGAGCTTGGAATTTTCTGATCTACTCCACCATCTTCCCAGAATCCCCTCTAAGGCTATTTTTTAACCTTGACTTGCTTTCCAAGTACCAGGGTGCAATTGAAACAGAATATTGTTTTATGCATAAAATAAAATATATTAGATTATCATAGAAACCAATTATCTTGACATGTAGTTTTCAAATAAAAAAACTAAGTTCATGGGCCCCCAGGCTAAGAGCCCCTGGACTAGATGGTCCCCTAGGTCCTTTCCTGTCCTAAGTATATGAACTTGGTCACCAAGGTCAGTGTCTCTATCAGAGTCCTCACTCTGAACCAGGATTAGAAAGTCCTTCTCACTCCTTGCTTAATTTCCAAGTGCTAAATCATACCCAGAGAGTGTTGATTTTAAGATTACTATTCCAGCAAACTGCTAAGCATCTTTGGGGTTGGGGTCACTCCAATTTCTGATAGTTTTGGTCTCCCATATAAATGAATGGGCTGGGGAAAGGACAAATGCCAAGCCCAGGGGTCAAGGTCAATTGCTTTCTACCTTCCTGCCTTTAATGTATATGTGGGGTCAGTAATTAGCTGCCTTGCATTAAAATTAAGTTAAATCAAATAGTTCTCCCAGAAATGATTCTGGCCTTCAGGATTGATGTTGATTTTGCTTTGTTGGGGCTTAAACTCCAGTGTATGGTGGTTATGCCAAGATTAAAGGCCTGTTGCGTAGGGAACAAGGAGGGGAATTCTTGCCACCAGAGGCTCTGGAAGACTGGGCAGGCAGGATGCCCTTTGTCTGCTGGAGTCCACCACTCCCCTGTGCTTCACCCCACCTGAGCACTCTTCTCTCTACTGCCCCCCTATCTCAAAGCTCCCCGTTCTTTGGGGTTTTGTAGTACTATTGTTTCAAGTATGGTTCTCTTTTCTTCCTCATAGGTAGAGAAACTTGTGAAATACTTGGACCCAAATGACATGGGGAGAATCAACTTTAAGGATTTCTGCCATGGGGTGTTCGCCATGAAAGGTAAGGCTTGGAGGGAAAGGTTGGTGGGTGGCTGCCAGCAGGGGGCCCCATCCAGCTGAAGAGGAAATAGCTGGCTGAAGAAATTGACAAGGGCTTGGAATAAAGACAAGCCAAGTCTATAGGCACTCCCCAAAGTGGTCCTCTAGTAGCCTTGCTTCCTTCTCTAGGATCTGAGCTTGTGGGGCCAAGTGTAGAGAAGAGGTGAGAGGTTACCAGCAAACCAGGGGAGACTGCCAAATGCAATCAAGGAAATGGCCTTTTTTTTGCCTTCTCATCTACTTATCATTTATTTACTCATGGTCATACTGCACTGGGCTCTGTTTTAAGAAAGCAAGCCTTGTAAGTAGCTCTCCACACACACACATGCACACGCACACATGCACACACATACGCGTACACAGACACACACATATATGTATGTATATATTATTGGACTCTCACTAGACCAATAATAGTCACTAATTATAATAAAAATAATAAATTCCTCATATTTTGTAATATAAGGGAAAGCTAGGTTTGTTATCAACTGAAGTCCAAAGCCAAAGCTAGGAGACAAATGTGCATAGCAAAGGCATGAAGTAGAGAACACTGACTTTACCTTTTGGTCTTGTTCAAACTGATTTGTATGCTAAACCATGGAGGATCTTGGGATGTGGTTATCTGGAGCCCAGGGCTTTAATTTTACCCAGACACCAAGGGTGAAATGGGTCAATCTTAGCCTGTGGGCACTCTGCCTGCCTTTTGTTAGCTTGCTTTGGTGGCTATTACTTCTTCCCTCATCAGGGAGGGCTTTCTCTTGCTACACAGTAGACTGGAGTTGAAATAGCTCATGGGCATCCCTGAAAGCATGAGCCCAGAAAGTACAGAAAGCAAAGTCAGTACTTAGCAGTCACCTTGAGAGCAACAGCAATGCCATGATGCTGGCAAAATCACAAGGGAAAAAGAGCCAGGAGACTTTAAGCCCAGCAGTTATCACACATCCCTAGGAGCAGTACATACATCACATCTGAAGGTGAAGGGCGTGCCCAATGAGAACAGCATGATGATATCTCCCACAGAGCTGCCTGAGTGATCTTTTAACTATCTTCATACACAAATCTGATCATGTCACTCTCCCTCTGAACCAATTCCTAGAATGCCTAGCTTGTCTCAAGGGACACTTGGTCCATGAAGACTTTCCTGATTCCTTACTATCTTCTGATAGTACCTTCCCCAACAAAGGTTAACTTGTATTTATTTTACATACATTTTACATATTTATTTATATTCATTTTGTTTCCCCTAAAGGAATTTAAGCTTCTTGAGGGCAGGACTTATTTGATTTTGGCCTTTGTGTCCCTAATACCTGGCATAATCCTCACTGATTGATCCATCAATGATGCTGCAGCATCAGAGATATGATGTGACCTGGCAGCACGTGTTTCCTAAATGAGTGATCTCTATATATGCTCACACTTCCATTGATGGTGTCTGTATTTGTGGAAAAATGTGCCCAGGTTTATGGGGGAAAAGCTCTAGTCTATTGAAACTTTTCTTACTATGGTAGCTCCTTGAATAGCTTACTTTTTGGACTAACTGTGTGCTCTGGCAGATTAGAGAAAAATAAAGCACATTGGTGGGGGCTCATAAGCTAGGATTTTTGAGTAGAGATAGAACCATAGAGCCTGGTGTGATCATTCTGAGAGCCATAGGTGTTATGGTAACTTTTAGAGAACTTTGACTTTGCTGGATCCTCACAAGAGCCCTGTGAGCTAGGAAGGGCAGTCATTGTAAAAATCATTACAAGACTTAACACAGAAAAGATGAAGAGAAGACATTACTTATTATTTGATTTTCAAAAAAATTTGATTTAGAAGAACAAACTGTCTCCATTAAAGCTTGTCCTCCAGGAAAAAGTCTTTCCCAAATATCTTAAGATCATCAAAGATTTCCTTGTTAAATGGAACCACAGGAGAACTTTGTTCAGTAATCTTCTGATTATTAGTATCAAGCAAGGCATGAAACAAGGAGATAAAGGATTGCCAGAGGTATTTGCTGCGGTCAAGAAGGTTGATGTATGCAAGACCCAAATAAAAGAGAAATTCCCTAGAGATAAGGGATTCTGAACCTGGGGTCCATGAACATGTGTGTAATTGTCAAGGCAGCTAGGTGGTGCCATAGCGCATAAAGTACCAGATCTGGAGTCAGGAGGACTCATCTTCTTCAGTTCAAATTTGACTTCAAACAGTTACTAGCTGTGTGATTCTGGGCAAGTCACCTCACTCTGCCTCAGTTTCCTTATCTGTCAGACAAACTGAAGAAGGTAATGGCAAATCACTCCAGTATCTCTGCCAAGAAAACCCCAAATGGGATCACGAAAAGTTGGACACAACTGAAACAATTGAACGACACCAAATATAACTGTATTTCCATATTATTGGTTTCTTTTGTAATACTATGTATTTTATTTTATGCATTTAAAAATATCATTCTGAGAAGAGGTTCAAAGGTATCATTAAACCATCACCAAAGAGTGGTGACACACATAAAGGTGAAAAAATCCAGCTTTAGATGGCAACGTCTTCTTGTCTGTGAATAATGTGCTGTCTACATTGTCACTCATTGCTTCAGGGTCTCTTCAATGACAAATGTACGTTACTGCAAAGAAATCAGACCAATAATCTATATAATGATTATATAATAATAACATAATATATATTATATATAGATATAATCTGATTATATAATAATCAGACCAATAATCTATATAATGGCTTTTGTCCATTATGACACATTTGGATGGATAGCTAGGTGTCTGGACTTGGAGTCAGGAAGATCTGAGTTCAAATCTGGCATTGGATACTTGCCAGTCATGTGACCCTGGGCAACTTACTTAATCTCTGTCTGCCTCAGTTTCCTCTGCTGCAAAATGGGGATACTACCGTGTTTCCCTGATAATAAGACCTATCCCGAAAATAAGCCCTCCTCTTACTGTGTAAGATTCCTCTAAAATAAGCCCTCCCCCGAAAATAAGCCCTATTGAGATTGCTACTGTAGTGAAGGTGATCCCCTGCGCTACACGCTACATTACGGTACATTTTTTTGGTTCACATTTACCTGTTTATTAAAATTGTTGTCAATGTTCATTAAAATAAGCCCTCCCCTGAAAATAAGCCCTCTGGTGTTTTTCTGTCCCAAAAATTTAATAAGACAGTGTCTTATTATCGGGAAAACATGGTAATAGCACTTGCTTCCTAAGACTATTGTGAGGATAGATGAGCTTAAAGAAAACCATTCTTCCAACCTTAAAGTGCTGTGTTATTGTTATTATTATTATTATAACTGGGCATGTAAGATAGATGCTTTAGATGTTTAGTGAGTCAAGCACAGAAATGGTTAGGAAGAAGAAAACAGCCTGGATTGCTTGGGGGAAATTGTGCAGTGCCCTGAACAATCCCGAGCTGCTCCCTAAGAACAAAATCTGTCATTTTAGTACAAATGTATTCCTGGTTGTGCTGTGTGTTAGCAAATCTTATGAAAAATACCAGGAGAAAATATTTATGACAGATATAGCAGGTAAAGACATAATATCTAAAATTCATAAGGAATTAATAAAATTTTTTGTTGTTGTTTAGTTGTTTAGTCATGTCCAACTCTTTGTAGCCCCATCTGGGGTTTTCTTCGCAAAGACACTAGAGTGGTTTGCTATTACCTTCTCCAGCTCATTTGGCAGATGAGGAAACTGAGGCAAACAGGGTGAAGTGACTTTCCCAGGGTCGCACAGCTAGTAAGTGTAGGTCAGATTTGAATTCAGGTCTTCCTGATTCCAGACCTGTTGCCCTACCCACTGCACCACCTAGCCACTCTGCACTGTTAAATATACTAAAGAGCGAAACTGAATCCACCAGGGGGGAAATGTCCAAAGAATGAGAAGAGACTATTAACAAAGGAGGAAATTCATACTATCGGTAACCACTTGGAAAAATGCTGAACCTCACTAACAATCACAGAATCACAGGTTTGTAGGTTTAGAGGGAAAGGAGACCTTACAGGTCATATTGTCTAACCCTCTCATTTACATATGAAGTCAGTCTGTAGGACTGTCTGAGCACAGTTGTGATCCAATGTCTTTTTCCAAGATCACACAGGTAAATAGTTGTTGAGGTTAGGATGGAGGATTGAATTTAAGTCCTTTGATTCTAAAACCTTTTCTTTCTACTATATCACACTACTTCTTAAATCAAAAAGTCCGAATTATAATTACTTTTGGAGGGGCAGAGCCAAGATACCAGAGAAAAGGCAGGGAATCACCTGAACTTCCTCCCTCCAAACCCCTCCAAACAATTTTAAATAATGCCTCAAAACAAATTCTGTAGCAGCACAACCCACAAAAGGATGGGGTAAAGCAATTTTCCAAGCAAAGATGACTTAGAAGATTGGCAAGAAAGGTCTGTTGCTTCAGGGTGAGAGTGGAGCAAAGTCGAGCACAGGCTGTACCCCCAGAAAACCAGGAGCAGACCTTGGGGGAGACTGAATAATGGCAGCAGTGGTGGTTTCCAGACCTCTCAGCCCCCAGATGGTAAGGGGGTCAGACAGCTTGTCAGAAGGAGATTACAAGGGTCCCTTTGCTGGCACTCGGGTCAGGACTCTTGCATTGCTTATACTTGGATTCAGGTTGCAGTGCTGGGTCTCAGTCCCAAGGCAAGGGGATGCACTAGCACACCAGAGCTTGTGGCCACAGGGGTCACGGTTCCAGGGCAGAAAAGAGTGCTTGTGATTGCTCACAGGCCAGAGCACAGGCTAAGAGAGCAATAAACACACCTCTTCTTAGGTCATACCACTTTGGAAGAACTGAAAACTTACAGGTCTCCAGAATTATCTCTGAAAACAGCTGCACAAAAAATCCTGAAGCTTAGGATAGTGCCCCCTCCACTCTGGAAGCAGAGTCCCACTTTAGAGTTAAAAGACAAGAAATAGGCTGGGAAAATGAATAAACAGCAGAAAAAGATCCTGACTATAGAAAGTTACTATGGTGACAGGGAAGATCAAAACAGAAATTCAAAAGAAGACAACAAAGTCAAAACTGTTACATCCAAAGCCTCAAAGTAAAAATAACCTTTGATGTATCTGCTCACATAATTTAAACATGATAAGATTCAATGCTAGTGTGACTGTGGGTATGCTTATATATTACTGGTAGGATTAAAAATTGATATAAAAATAGGATTAAAAATATTGCTGGTAGGATTAAAAATTAAAAATCTTTAGGAGAACAATCTGATTATAAATGTAGCAAAGTTACAAAGCATTCATTCCCATCATTGAAGTTAATATTACCAAAAAGAGAATAACAAAAATTTTGTTATTGCAAACAAATAACCAATAATTGGGCAATGGCTAAATATCAGTGAAATGGAATACTACAGTTTGATTCATTATGAGGGAAATAAAAATATCTAAAAGAACCTGTATGTCCCCACCCACAAACTTCCAGAGGAAAAATCAGTAATGCCTTGGTATGATTTTATCAGGGCTGAGCAGAGTTTGGGTTAAGAGGATATGAGACATGCTGGCCCCTGAAAGTTTGGGGCACTGGAAGAATAGAAGGGAAGTATGACCAGGAGACAATATGACTGGTTAACAGTTTTAATGGGGGGAAGTTATCCAGACTCCCCCTGGGGTGGCATTACCATCCACCATAAGATGATGAGACTGCTACAGCTTCATTGGAGGAAGAGACTAATGTTCAATGATTGACTCTCTTCAGCTACAGGCACAGTGTCTGAAGGGGGTCTTCCTTCTTTCCCCTCCACTCCTGAAGTGTGTTTTGGCAGAGTTAAACAAACAAACCCCCAAAACCTGATTTTGCTCAATTTTTGCCATCTACTACTGCAGGTAGTATTTTGTATTCTTGATTCTCCTATACACTCTTTTGTTCTCATTGTCTATGGGACATTCCTAACTTGAGATCAGAGTGTGCATGGAGTGATGGCCCTGAACAGTTTGGTGTTTTATAACTATCCAGTCTAGGACCCTGAAAATCTAGAATGGGAGTAGACCTGTTAAGTCACAGTTTGATTTTAAAACGATCACATGTTTTTTGTTATCTTTGTTGTTAGCAGGATTGGTTTATTTGTTTACCTAATGTTGAACCATACATGCCTTACTGGTATGAATACAAGTTTATCCTCTTGAATTTTCTTGCCATATTGCTGTAGTCTGTTTAATAGACACTTGTTAGATGATTCTTGACTCCTGTTCAGGAAAAGCTGGATACAGAAATTGATTTAGAGCTGGAAGGTGGACATTATTTTCTCTCCTCATTCAATTCCTTGGGAATTGAGGGACCTGTTCCATAGCACAGCGCATTCCCCAGCCCCACTCCTGCCCCTTTCCATCCCTGGTTCTCATCTGTAGACAATTCTTCACCCTGCCCCCATACTTAGACCTCCCAGGCTAGAATGATACTCTTTCTCACAGCCTGTTTGTGTATCCCCAGGGTGTGAAGAGGTGCTGAAGGATGTGCTGGCCATGGAAAGCACAGCTGCTCTGCAGTATGAACCAGAGATCGGGGACTATGAGGATCAGGTAAGAGATGGACATTGCCTCATCCAGGGAGACAGGATCCACCCCTTCCTAGGGGAACATCTCTGGGCTGGTGGGGTCTGTGGTTCCTTTTCTTTCCTGGTGTTTTTCAGCTTTCATAGTTTGGAGGAGGGCTCCCTCTCCTCAATGAGCAGTTCCCTGGGTTCTACTTGTGTCCTTAGTATCCAGGGTCCAGCTAAGGTTAGGGCACAGCTAAGTCAGCTTCTCAGTGAATGAGTCCTGCTAGCCTGAGCTCTCCAGCCCCTCCGAGCATCAGGCTCCCACCCTGTGGTCTCAGACAGAGCCCACCCATGCATCCCATTTTATAGTAGAGGAAACAGGCTGCAAGAACTTAAGTGATGTGTCTAGGGTCATATAACCGATAGATAGATAATGTAGGATTTGAACCCAGATCTTTCTGTCTCCAACTGCAACATTATTTATTTCTATTGCCCGACCTAGAAACTGCTAAGCTAAAACAAGAAGTCTATGAAAGGAAGTGACCTACAATAAGGATAAAAAGTTAGGTTAGAACCAAGTTCTGAAGGCTTTCCAATGCTAAGTGGAGGAATTTGTGTAGGATTCTAAAGGTAGCCATTGAATGTTATTGAGCAGGGGAGTGATAGCATCAGACCTGTGCTTTAGGAGAATCTCTTTTTGAAGCTGAGTGGAAGATGGATTGGAGAGGGGAGAGGAGGCAAGGAGACCACTTAAGAAGGGAAGAAACATTTATAAAACACCTACTGTGTGCTAAGTGCTTTACAATTATCTTGTAGATCCCCACAACAATTCTGGGAGGTAGACACCAGGATCATCTGCATTTTACTGATGAAGAGAGTGAGGCAGACAGAGGTTAGGTGATTTGCCCAGTGTCTCAGTCAGATGTGAATTCCAGTCTTCTCAGATCTCCATCCACTGCACAAGCTGCCTACGTGGGCTAGGCAAGCAGTGAGGGTGCCGAACCATCATCTGTAAAGTACGTAGCAGATTTAGTGTCCTATGTAAATGCCAGGTACATTCTTCTTGTTTCATTTGATGAGATTGTCCTAAGACAAGTCCCTGTATGGCTGTTATTCTTTTCTACTGAGTGTTGTATGAATCATGTGCAGGTGGATAAAACAATGAGATTCTTTTTGTTTGTTGTTGTGTTTTTTGGTAATTGAACAAAAGTAATGAGATGGAGGGTCCTTGACCAGGGAAAGAGCATCGCTGCACTGTCCCCCAGTAAGGTTCTATCTGTATAATGGGGAGAATTGGAAAATAAGACTAGAAAGGTAGTTTGGGACTCAGGAAGTTTGGGCTTTATTTAACATCGTGATGGGGCGGCTAGGTGGCACAGTGAACAGAGCATCAGCCCTGGAATCAGGAGGACTTGAATTCAAATCTGGACTCAGACACTTAACACATTGTAGCTATGTGACCTTGGGCAAGTCACTTAACCCCAATTTCCCTCCAAAAAAAATTATTTAACATCGTGAGGAAACACTGAAAGGGGTAACAGGATCATCCATTTTCGGAGCTAGAAGGGCCCTTAGAAGCCACTGAGTGCTATCCCCTCCTTTCACAGATGAGGGAACTGAGGCACAGAGAGATTGTGACCAGCCAGGAGTCCTACAGCTAGGAAGTGTGTGAGGCAAGATTCTCACGTGTGTCTTCTGACTCTAAGACCTGTGTTTTGTCCATTGCCCCATCTGGATGTGCTTTAGGAAAGACAGTCTGCTATATAATAGGATGGACTGGAATCTGGGAGGCCAGTGAGGAAATGATCATAATTTTTAAAAAGAAAGAGGAAAAAAATTTCAAGAAAATTTACCAAGGTATCTGCTGAATCTGAAAATATCCACTATTCTATCCTCATAGCCCCCTACCTCTTCTGTGAAGGGAAGGAGGCACAATTTTTCTTGAACAATAATTTGTTCAGTTTCAGGGATTTTCCTGTTCTCCAAAATTCCCTTATGAGGCTTTGCTTTCTTCATTTTAACACTTTGGTTTGTTTGTTTGTTTTTTACATTTTGTAATTTCTATTTAGCTGGGAGGAGAGATTCCTCACTTTGAGCTGTTATTATCCATTTATCTCTCAGTAAGGAGGTTATCTGAGATCAGGTTTGTTGGGGGACCATTAGGCATGGGATGCCTGAGCTGTCAAGGACCACTGCCAAAGGACAAAAGCAACAGACTAGAACAAACATGGGGGAAAAAAACCAGCTCTCTCCTGGTTTATTGATTCCTTCTGACTCCTCTACAGAGATGCTGTCATCTTCTGACCTCTCCCAATGTCTAACAAAATACATGCTCCATAAACATTTGCTGATATTGAAATGTCCATTAGCCTCCATCCAGATCTCTTCCTTGTTAAGTTTTTTCCCATTTCTGGTCCCCATTTTCCATCTCTATAAGACCAGGGTAGTATGGCAGAGTGGGCCAAGCTCTGGTTTTGGAGTCAGAATACCTGGGCTCAAATTCTGCCTCCATCACTGTGGGATGTTAGGCAAGGGACTCTCTGGGTCACAGTTCCTTCATTTGAAAAATGAGGGACTTGGATTCAATGCCCTTTAAATTTATGTGTCTGAGGCCGTATTTAAACTCAGGTCCTCATGACTCCAGGGCAGGCTCTCTATCCACTGGGTCACCTAACCGGTCTCTACTAGAGCTGACATTGTGGGATTCTCCGGGGTCAGTTGGGTCACTGTCTACTCCAAGGGATGGCTGAGTTGTGATAAAGCCCAGGTAGGGCTGGATGGTGAGAGTGCTGGTTGTGATTTCCTGATTGTCCGCTGGGGGTCAGTCTGAGACAGGAGGAAAGGGAGCACAGGCTGGACCTGGGGATATCTCAGAGGGCCTTCGTTAACTTCTGCCGTCACTGGGGCTGAAAGACTGACTGGTGAGCTCTGTGCCCTGAGGCAATGCAAACAGGGGAGGCTATTTTGGGCTCTTCCTAGGAAGAAAACCCGCTAACAAGGGCGCAAGTGTCAGACCCAATTGTTGCTGTACACACACACACACACACACACACACACACACACACACACACACACCATCTCTGGCAACTTTTTTCCTCCGAAACTTGTTTGCTGAGATTCTGATGGAGAAAGTATTGAAAATGTGGAAGAAAAAAATCAGACAATTTCTTGAATTGATTTTTATCAATCAGTCATTCAGCAAATATTTATTAGTCCCTAGCCTGCCTGGCTTGGGCACATTTTTTGTTATTGTCATTCAGTCGTGTCTGACTCTTCATGACCCCATTTGGGGTTTTTCTTAGCAGAGATACTGGAGTGGTTGGCCTTTTCCTTCTCTAGCTCATTTGACAGATGGGGAAACTGAGGCAGACAGGGTGAAGAGACTTGCCCAGGGTCACACAGTGGGAAGATGAGTCTTCCTGACTCTAAACCCAGTGCTCTGTCCACTATGGCTCCACCTAGTGACCCCAATTAGGCACATGGAAGTGCTTAATAAAAGTTTGTTGATCAATTAACTCAAGGAGCTCTTTTACTTTAAATTCCTTAGAAGTCGAAGAAGAAGATGGTGGTGGGGAGGAGACGATATTTAGGAGGCGCCATCATTGATTAACTTCACTCAGCGGCCTCTGAGGTCCTTTCCATGCTGACTCCATGGGCCTTGGGCAGAGTCCTAATGAGGTAATTATTAGTGAAATAATGGGCTCTTAGATTTTCAGTTGGGAGGAAGCTTGGAGGCCTAGTTCAGCTTCCTCATTGGACAGAGGAAGAAACCAAGGCCTAAGGAAATGAAGGGACTTGTCCAAAATCAAACAGGTAGTAAATGTCAGAACCAGGATTTGAACCCAGATCCTCTTGTGTAAGACATGATAAGTCAGCAAACATTTAGTAAGTGCCTTCTATGTACCAGACATGCTTGTAGACAAAGATGAAGGAGGCCATCTCCTCCCGGAGCTCACATTCTGTCTGGGGAATCAATACATGTTCAAGTATATCCAAAATGGATCAAAACAAAGTAATTTAGAGAAGGAAGGAGTCAGGAAGACCTGCGTTCACATCTAGCCTCAGATACTAGCTGTGTGGTCCTAGGCAAGTCACTTCACCCTGTGTGCCTCAGTTTTCCCATCTGTAAAACAAACTGGAGAAGGAAATGACAAACCACTCCAGTGTCTTTGCCAAGAAAGCCCCGAATGGGGTCATGGAGAGTCAGACACAACTGAAACGACTGGACAATCAAACAATCGATTTAGAAGAGGAGGTTCTAGTAGTTGGGGCTATCAGGAAAGAAGATGATGCTTGAGCTGACCTTGGGAGGGAGCTAGAGAGTCTCAGGGCCAGAGGTGAAGGAGGAGTGCAGGGCAGGCATGAGGGCCGTCCGTGCAAAGGCCTGGAGGTGGGAGATATCCTGCTTGAGAACAGCAAGAAGGCAGGTTTGGTCAGACCAAAGAGCAAGTGAAGGAAGATGAAAGGCTGGAAAGGCTGGGAAGGTGCCAAGATGCAGAGAGGGTCCAGGGCCAAATGCATGAATTTGCACTTGGTTCTAGAGGCCATAGATTGGAGCATTGGAGCTCCATAGTCATTGGAGCGCATTCCTGGGCATTGACACCGTGATGCTCTTAGGGTCTTGAAGACAGCACTGGTGGAGAGCAGGCTACGATGGGTCCTACCAAAGCCGAGTCTTTAAATACACACACACAGACACACATGCGGACACAGACACGCATGCACACAGACACACATGCACACACACAGACACACACTCACACACAGACACACATGCACACACAGACAGACACACGCTCACACATAGACACATGCTCACGCACAGAGACACACATGCATGTACACGCACACACACGCACAGAAACACACACAGACACACAGGCACACACGCACATGTGCACACACACAGACACACGCGCGTGCACACACACGCACACACAGACATACACGCAGCAGATGGGCCCGTGTGTCTCTCCACCTAGGACTGACCTGCTGGATTTGGAGAGAGAGCCTCATCACCAGAAGGCTGACCACCAGCAGAGGGGACTAGACTGATGATCTCTGACCCCTTAGGTCTGTGATACCCTCTTGTTTGACCCAACAGCCCAGCAAGCATTTATTAAGCACCTACTCTGTCCTAGGCACAAAGTATCCTACATCTCACTCACTTTGCCCAAGAGTCTTGGTTTTTCTTTCTGTCAAATGGGAATAATAGGGCCATCCAAGGAGCAGGGGATCTAGTCAGCAAGAATACTTTGAACTCTTCTGAGGAAAGAGATGTTTGCAGGCTGTCTTCAAGCAGGGGCTTGTCTGAGCATTCACAGATGGGGTTCTGGGGAGGTAAGGGAGATTTGATCTATCATGGCCAAGCAGACACACAGCTCCTCAGCTTCCAAAGACCCGAGTAGAGCCTTTACCTGAATTCTGGAGATGCTTCCTGGTGCCAGCCAACTAAGGAATGACAGGGCCTGGGTTGGTAACCGGAGAATGGGTTGAGGGAAGGAGGAAGGGGAGAGGATGTGATTATCAGAACTTCAGTGAACCAAATGAATTGGGTCACGTCTGGGGATAGCTTTGGGATCCCAGCTGGTCTGCTGCTTTGGAATTTGTTCCAGGAGCAATTAGAGAGGCCTGCTGAAGGAACCCATTCTTGGGAACAAGGGAAGGGGGTGGGAGTGGTAAGGGGTGGACAATAACAAAGCAGCTGGCCGGGCAGCAAATGCCAAGCCAGGGAGTGCTCCTGGGTCCTGGCAAATGCTGAGAGTTGGGGGTTTGGGGGAGATGGGAGGAAGGGCAGGGCTGTCAGAAATCCAGGCTGCTTCATGAATTTTAAATCCTGTAGGACATTCTATGAAGACTGGATGGGAGCCGGTGACTGAAAAGCTCTGGGTTTATGGGTCACCGAGTCTATCCCCTTCCTCCTTTCTGATTGAGCTCCAGGCTTAATTCATCTGTGGAATTAGGGAGCTGGGGGAAAGCTGATCTGTCAGCATGACCTAGGCTGCGATGTCAACATACGCACCAACACGGGAGACACACTAGGGCCCG
The DNA here is from genome assembly GCF_028583685.1 of Petaurus breviceps papuanus. Lineage (NCBI taxonomy): Eukaryota > Metazoa > Chordata > Mammalia > Diprotodontia > Petauridae > Petaurus > Petaurus breviceps. The sequence continues at coordinate 24,000,219 of NW_027185798.1, forward strand.
TCACTTCCCACTCTGCCTTCAGGCCCATCATCACTGTTTATCATGGCTTAGAAGGTGGGAGGTGATTTATCCAAAGACAAATAACTAATGAGTACTTGGACTGAGACACCATTTACCTCATTCTTTAACAAAATTTTAATTTTATTTCTTTTGCTTTGACATTACCTTCATTTTCTGCACATACCCCTCCCCCTCCTCTACCCAGAAAGCCATTACCATTACCAAAAAATTTAAAAAGAGGAAAGGAAAGAAACAAGCATTTATATAGTGCCTACTGTATACCAGGAACTGTGCTATGCATTAAAAATATTAATTCATTTGATCCTCCCAACAGCCCTGCAAGATAAGTGATGCTGTTGTCCCCATTTTATAGTTGAGGATACTGAGGCAGACCTAGGTTAAGTGACTTGCCTAGGGTCACACAGTTAGTAGGGTCTGAGGCTGTATTTGAACTCAAGTCTTGGCCCAGTGCACTGTGCACCATGGCTCCACTTAGCTGCCTCTAAAAAAGGAAAGAACAAAAGCAGTTTATCAAAATTAACCAAAATATTGATATTCCACATTCCTTTTGGAGGCCAAATTTGGTCATTGTGATTATACAGTGTTAAGTTTTATTTCTGGGCTTTTTTTTTTAGTTCTTTTAGCTTATATTCTCTCTCTTTTTATATATAAATATATGTGTGTGTATGTATATATGCACACACATACATATACGCATACATATATAAATACCTCAGATTTTAATAAAATAGTCATCATGAAGACAATCTGGTGCTGATTAAGAAATAGAGTGATATATTAATGGAATAAATTAGACACACAATACATAGTAGTAAATGACCATTGAAATGTAGTGTTTGACAAATCCAAAGATCTAAGATTTTGAGAAAACAAATCACTATTTGACAAAAATTGATGGGAAAATTGGGAAGCAGTTTGGCAGAAAGTAATTGTATACAAAGATATGGTTGAAATGGGTACATGATTTAAATACAAAGGGTGGTATCATAATGCATATTAGGGCAGCATGGAGTATTTTATCTGTTAGACTTATGGATAAGGGAAGAATTTATGATCAAAGATAGATATGATGGGATGTAAAATGGATAATTTTGACTACATCAAATTAAAAAGGTTCTGCACAAACAAAACCAATGCAGCCAAGATTAGAAGGAAAGAAAAAAATTGGGGGAGAAAAATTCACAGTAAGTCACTCTGATAAAGGCCTCATTTCTCAAATATATAGATAACTAAATCTAATTTATAGGAATTTGAGTCATTCCTCAATTGATAAATGGTCAAAGGATTTGAACAGGCAGTTTTCAGAAGGAGAAATCAAAACTATCTATAGTCATATAAAAATGTTCTAAATCACTTTGATTAGAGAAATGTGAATTAAAACAATTCTGTTGTACCATCTCACATCTATCAGATTGGCTAATATGACAGAAAAGGAAAATGACAAGTGTTGGAGGGGATATGGAAAAATAGAGACACGAATGCCCTGTTGGTGGAGTTGTGAACTGATCCAACCATTCTAGAGAGAAATTTGGAACTATGCCCAAAGGCCTATAAAACTGTGCACACCCTTTGACACAATAATACCACTACTAGGTCTGTATCCCAAAGAGATTAAAGGAAAAGGAAAAGGCCATATAGGTACAAAAATATTTATAGCAGCTCTTTTTTGTGAAGGCAAAGAATTGGAAATTGAAGGGATGCCCATCATTTGGGGAATGGCTTGACAAGTTGTGGTGTATGAGTATAATGGAATATTATAAGAAATGTGCTATTAGAAATGATGGGCAGGATGATTTCAGAAAAGCCTGGAAAGATGTACATGAACTGATACATAGTGAAATTAGAGGAACAGAGAAAACATTGTACACAGCAATAACAATATTGCATGGTGATAAACTGTGAGTGATTGAGCTATTCTGATCAATACAATGATCCAAAGCAATTCTGAAGGATTTATGGTGAAAAATGCTATCCACCTCCAGAGAAAGAAATGATGGAGTCTGAATATAGACTGAAGCATACTTTTTAACTTTCTTTATTATTTTTGTTTCTTTGGTCTGTGATGCTTTGTTTGTTTTTTGCAACATGGCTAATGTGGAAATGTTTTGCATGACTGTACATGTATCATCTATATCAAATTTCTTGCCTTAAGGAGAAAGGAAGGAGGGAGAGAATATGACATTCAAAAAATTTTAATAATGAATTTAAAAAATTTTTGTTTGTATGTAATTGAGAAAAATAAAATAATGATCAAAAAAGAAGAAAAATAAGGAATCACTTGCATATTTTCAAATTATTACAAAAGTCAATTTTATAAAAATTACTTCATTGATGGGGAGGCTAGGTGGCTCAGTGAGTAAAGCACCAGCCCCAGAGTCAGGAGGACCCGAGTTCAGTTCCAGCCTCAGACACTTAACACCCACACAAAAAAAACTAGCCATATAATCTTGGGCAAGTTACTTAATCCCAATTGCCCTCCAAAAAGCAAAAAGCAAAAAAAATAAAATAAATTACGTCATTGAAAGGAAGCCTTTTTTGCAAAATTCTGTGATAATATGAGAGCTAAATATAAGATGCATCTCTATAATTATGAAACAAACCGACTTTCTCATGTCTCACTTCAAAGAGTGTTTATACTAAAAGAAGACATTGACTTTTTTTTTTAGGGACAATGAAAATGAAGAAAATTTGTTTTATAATAATAACCAGCATTTCTATAGCCCTTATGTGTGCCAGACACCAGGCTAAGAACTTACAATAATTATATTATTTGATTCTTACAACAACCGTGAGAAGTAGTTGCTGTTATTATCCTCATTTTAGAGAAAAGGAAAATGAGGTAAATGGGTGAAGGTCACATAGCTAGTAAGTGTCTGAGGCTGGATTTGAACTCAACTCTTCCTGACTCTAGACCCAGTTCTATTCACTGCACCACTTAGTTGAATTTCCTTCTGAATCTTGAATATTTGGTGGATATATTTTTTTAAAAGACTGAGTCCTTTAAATGAATCAGTGAAAGGTCTTCAAATTCAGATTCAGTCAGAAGTGATTGCATTTATGAAAAAAATAGAACTATGTATAATAAATTATGAAATATTGTTTCTATTCGTTTCTCAATTTTAAAAACACCTGTCCTATGATGACAGGGAAATAAAGTCCTACTTGATAATCATTTGAGGGTGTACAGAAGCAATCCTTTTATTTGAAAGACCTGGATCTGAATGGCTAAGAAACCCATTTGCTGCACTGGATCATTTCCCCATCTGAACAAGCACTGTTAGTATGCCTGTCTTGAGAGAGTGCACTAAGACAAATATTTGAATGTGAAAACCTTACATTTCTGGTGTAGGAGAATAGAAAGTTCTCTGGTTCATAAAGCAAAGTAAATACAAATTTCAATGCTTCTGGGAGTATCTCATCTATGTAAAATAGGGTTTTCTGCTGTAGCTGTCATAAAGACAAAACACCCATTTCACTTAGTGGTTGGAAGAGAATCATGAGTGGCGATATCGACAATGCTGCCATATTTTGAGATAAGTACCCCCTCGAAAAGCCCACCCATTACACTGAAGGACCAAATGTGTCAATTGACAAGAAAAATGTTTTTTCCTTGGTCCTTTGAGGGATTCTCAATTTTAGTCTTTCTATTGTAACATTATTATGGTAATAATTTTAAAGTTAGAAATATGAGAATTGAAAATTATTTTTATCAATTAAATAGCTGTTTTACTGTTTTATTTGTGTCTGAGATTTGCTTGTATGTTGTAAAAATTGTTTTAAATTCTTGATCTTATTTGAGTAAAGTACAAGCTAAGATAAAGAGAAGAGGAAATAGATTGACAGTAATTTAATAAGGAAATAACAAAATTGCCATTTATTTGTGTCCTCTTCTGAGCTTTTGGTTTTATTCCTTATATTTACAAATATTTTGGTAATGTTCCTGTTTTCCATTTTTTGCCCTCCTTTTTTCACTAACTCCTCCCACCCCCATCTTTGGGACCAAGCTTAACAAGTTGACATATTGGCCTGTTCTGAAAATCCTTGCTTTCTTCTGCGCCTCTGGACAACCTCTTCTGTGGGAATTGCTTCATCTCCAATCTTCTGAAGTCTCACTTGGCCACTGCTCGGAAAGACTTCAGAGTGGTTTTCATTTCTTAGTGTGGTCATCTAGAAAACTCTTCTCGGGTCCTGCTTATTTTATTTTGCATCTGTTCATGCTTAACTTCTGTGGGATTTTTTTATTTTCTGAATTGTGCTCCTGTCTTTGGATGAGTCCTATGTAACTGCCTAACCCAGGGATCATAGATTATCAGAGCTGCAGGAGTCCTCAGGGGCCATCTACTTCCATTCATACCTGAGTGGAAGCAGGAAGACCAAATTACCTTCTCCCTGTTCCCTCCTAGCTTTTTTTAAGACAGAGGAAAAAACTGGGTCAGAGAGAGGGGAAAAAATACTGTGATTGGAAATGAGTTAAAAATAACCACTGTGTGGGAGGAAATGATAAAATTATATATTTTTGTTCAACACCAGGACAAAAAAACCAGAAAGCCAGGAGCAGGTCCTGGAGACCAATTCTCTTCTCACCCCAAGAAGCCGAACTCAGAGCAGAGTCTTCTGGGAGAAAGTCATTCATGGAAATGAAAGGGTGGTGGGAGGCCAGTGGGACAGGATCTGGGGTTCAGGTGAACTTGAGGACTTTGGGAAGAGGGATGAAAAGATAATCTCTAAGGGCTGCCAACATAGAGAGAGTTTTCTGGGTTTTCTTTTGTTTGGTTGTTTTTTGCCACTATGGATATTGAAAGGCTATTTAGTATAACAGATGGAAATCTGAATCTAGGAAATCTAACTTTGAATCTTACCTTTGAACCTCCTTCCCCCCATTTTAAATCAGACATGTTTTCTCTGGTCTAGGGCTAGGGTGAGGAATGGCCCTCTAGGTCCTCAAGGGCAGCCCTTTGACTCAATTCAAACTTCACAGAACAAATCCCCTCAATAAAAGGATTTGTTCTGGGGCTGCTAGGTAACACAGTGAGTAGAGCGCCAGCCCTGGAGCCAGGAAGACCTGAGTTTGGATCTGGCCTCAGACACTTAACACACACAAAAAAACTAGCCATGTGACCTTGAGCAAGTTACTTAACCCCAATTTCCCTCCAAAAAGCAAAAAAAAAAAAAAAAGGATTTGTTCTGTAAAACTTGGACTCAGTCAAAAGACTGCACTCGAGGACCTAGAAGACCCTGTGTGGCCTCAAGGTCACAGGTTCCCCACCTCTGGTTTAGAGAGTCCCAGTGAGAAAAGAAAACTCTCTCTCTCAGTTTTGATGGGCACTTATCCTCTTAGAGAGTTTTCTGTACCACTGAGAGGTTAATGAACCTGTCCAGGGTCCTTCGGTCCTACCCCAGACTGCCTCTCCTTGGGCACTTTCACTGACTGTGTGACCATAAACAAGTTCTATAACCTCTCAGTTTCCTCATCTGTAAAAGGGACACAAGAGTAAATATACTACCTCCCTCATGGGTTATTGTGAAATTGTGTGTGGCAGGTGTGGACATAGGAGTGGGGTGACAGAAGTGGAATCTTCCTTCTTTTTTATCTTGGGTTCTATGTCCTGGAATCCCTGCCCTCCTCCAGCACCAGAACAACCCCCCTCTACCAGAGGGGAAGGGGACTGGAGACAAATAAGTCAAACTCAGGACAGTGGAGGCATCAGAGCATCTCAGAGCATCTAAGCTCAAATCCCCACTCTTGGGTTTGATCCCTGTGTGGCCTCAGCTAGGTCACATTTGGTCCCTAGGCCTTGATTTTCCTCTTTTGTAAAAGGAAGGGGTAGAGCAGAAAGCCTCTGAGGTTCCTCTTAGTGTTAGAGCTATAATCCTAGGAGCAAACATATATTAAACACCTGCTGTATACGGGGTTCTGAGTATACAAAAGTAAAACAATTCCTGCCTCTAAGAAGCTTAGACAAAGTAATTTAAGAGGGAGAAAGAGCTAACAAGTGGGCAGTCGAAGATGGTCTTATGTGGGGATGGGGAGGGGGCACCTGAGCTGAGCCCTAAAGGGATTTTAAATGGTGGGGGTGAGGAGGGAGAGGACGCGGTCTATGCAAAGGCATGGCAGTGGAAGACAGAGACTTGTAGAGAAGAGCAAGCAGGCCAGCTTTGTTGGAGCACAGAGGGCACGAGGAGGATTCATGCAAGGCTGGCAAAGCCCTCAGAGTTCATCTAGTGTTCTAGTCCAGCCCCCATCACTTTACAGAGGAGGAAATGGAGGCCATGGATGGAGAAGGTGTTTGCTGGAGGACACAGGGCAGAGCCAGGATTAGGACGAAGGTCTTCTGACTCCCAATCAATAAGCATCTGTTTAAATACCTGTTATGTTCCAGATGCTGTGCTGGGCACTGAGAACACAGATGCAAAAATGGAAGTCCCTCCCTGCCCTCAAGACGCTTATCGTCTATTGGTCCAGTCTCTTTTCTATAGGAAAGTCAAGAAAGCAGAGTTTGGTTTCCATGCTGGTTGGGGCTGCTGCTTCCAGCATCCTCTCAAAGAAAGCCTCTGCCTCAGCCTTGGGGGGTTGGGGGACCATTCTTTGCTTTTCTTGGGAAATGCGCCTAAAATGCTTAAGATGGCACTTGGTTTACCGAGCAGGGTCATCACAATGTCTTTATAAGCCCTTACTCCTCCGTCCCCCAAAAGTCACCTAATTTAAAATTTTCCAGAATGCCAGAATTCACTCATTGGAAGAAGAGGAGTAGAGAAAGAGACAGACAGAGATAGAGACAAAGAGACAGAGACAGGAAGACACAGAGAGAGAAGT
>NW_027185798.1:24007153-24048411 GCF_028583685.1 Petaurus breviceps papuanus
TAGGGTAGCCCAGGAATGGGGTTGTGTGTATATTTTCTATTTCCATCTCTCAGGTTTTGCTCTCAACAATGTTGAAGGTGGCCCCCAGGGAAAGAGATAGTGAGCCCTAGTGAGGAAGGAAATGGTGAGGTTGGACATTGCTCCCCCACACAGCTAGAAGAAACCTTAGAAACTAGAACAAGAAAACATTAACTCATAGAGAGAGGCAAGGTGGTACAGTGGTTAGAGAGGCCACCTGGCGTCATGAAGACTGAGTTCAAGCCCTTCCTTTAGAACATCCTGGCTGTGCCATTCTGGGTGAATTCCTTGATCTCTCAGCACCTTGGGCACAGAGCCCTGAGGGATCTTTCAGTCTCTGGGGGACTTCCATTAAGGGATTCTCCCCTAAGGAAGCTCCTATCCCTGTCCCCCTCTGACCACCCTGTTATCCTACTTCTTCATATTCTAGGCTACTCCTAGGAGCCCAGGTCTGGAAGCCAGTTTACAAAATTATAGAGTTACCAGTGACCTCTATTTTAGGAGAAACATCAAGGATAGAATCTAGTCCAGTAGTCCAGCCAGAGAACGCTTTTACTCTTTAGTTTGTGGGGAAAGGGTCCCCTCAGGTCTGTATGAGGGAGAGGACATTGTTATTATTCTTATCTCTGTGATTATTGTTGGGGCAGCTGGGTGGTGCAGCAAATAGAGTGCCAGGCCTGGAGTCAGGAAGACTCATCTTCATGAGTTTAAATCTGGCCTCAGATACTTCCTAGCTATGTGACCCTGGGCAAGTCACTTAATCCTGTCTGCCTTAGTTTCCTCATCTGTAAAATGAGCTGGAGAAGGAAATGGCAAACCACTCCAATATCTTTGCCAAGAAAACCCCAATTGGGGTCACGGGGTAGGACATGACTGAAAAACAATAACAACAAATGCTTATTGTCACTGAAGTTGGATGTCCTGTGATTACTGGTGCCCAGTGTAGATGCCACATCCACTCCACCCCAGTTACACTGTCTTGAGTTCATATAATCATGCAATGACATGGCTAGAAGGGGCCATAGATCTCATCTAGTCAAAAGATCACAGATTTAGAACTAGAAGGAATTTTGGAAGATTTCTAATCCAACTCTCCCACTATACAGATGAGGAAATTGAGCCCCAAAGAGAGAAAGTTAATCGGCCACGGGCAGAATGTTAGTACCAGTGATGAGGGATAGTTCCCTCTAGGTTCAGCAGGAACTCTGATCTTATCTAAGACCAGAAAACCTGCGATAGCGTCTGGAAAGAATTCAAGGTCTCAGCCTTAATTGGAGTGAGAGTTGTAGAAGTTTATTGTTATGAGAAGCGGGCAAGAGGCCTTTTAGGGGACCTGCAATCGAGAGGGGTACATGCTTTTATTTTTAAAGGGTAGGGCTGCCATTGTCAGGGCTGACCAGATGGAGGGAAGGGACCTCAGTGCATAGATAAAGGTTAGAGCTGACGGAGAGGAACTTGTGACTTTAGTGCATAGATAGTTTAGATGAGATTTGGGCCAGACCAGAGGAGACATGAGGCAAGGACAAAGGAGTATTTGGGCCAGACTGGAGGAGACATGAAGAGATTAAGTAAGAACAAAGGAGTCACAAGGTGTTGCCTAGGCAGAGTGCAGATTGGGGGAAGGGGCAGAGTTTGACAATACAAATTGCAGTTACAATTGTACAAACTGGTTTTACAAATTAGTTTTACAAATTGATTTAGACCCCAGGTACCCCATCACCAGGTCCGTTCTGTGACATCAGAGCCGAGGGAAGGAGCCTCGGTACCTTTGTGACGAGCCTAGGCTACTCCACACTGAGTTATCATCATGCCTAGGGGAGATCCTGATACAGGGAAGTTGTTATAATGCCCCAGGTGGGAGTTTCTCCTCAGCCAAGCACACACCCCAAATGTCTGAACCTGCATTTCCTCATATACCCATATATATAATATATATATTATACATATATATTGTACACACACAAACTACCCTGTCTTATAATGGTCTAATCTTAGCTAACATTCACTGTTAGGGGGTAAACAATCCAATACTTGGTGAATTCTCCTCTTCAATGATAAGGAAGAGACCATGTCAAAGGATCATTTTGTGTATCATATTTGTGTATTCGATGACATTCAAACACCACAAATTTAGGCATTGCAATGAACATCTAGGCAGGTGCAGAGTACATCAGTGAAAATGAAGTCAGGAAGACCTGAGTTCAAATCCAGCCTCAGGCAATTACTAGCTGAGATCCAAGACAAGTTACTTAACCTTTGTCTGCCTCAGTGTTCTCATCTGAAAAAAGGGACTAGCAATAGCACCCACCTCCAAGGGTTGGTGTATGTATAAAATGAGATTATTTTTGTAAACAATTATGATTATTTAATAATTTACAAAATTATAATTTTATATATTTGTAAACTTTAAAATTTGCAAACCCTACTAGCTATTACTATTATTACTTTTTAATTCTTTGCTATTCCAAAAAGTGCCTTTATAAATATTTTTGATCTATTTTGTTTTTGGCCTCATTGGGGTATATGCCTAGTAATGGCACCTCTGAGTCAAAGTGACATTTTAGTCATTTTCTTTAAATAACTTAGAATCTCTTTCCTAAATTGTTGGGCCAATTTACAACTCCACCAACAATGCATTAGTGTGACTACCTTTCCCTCCAACACTGATAAGTTTCATCTTTCATTGTGATTGCCAGGTTCCTGGTATCCAATGAGAACTCAGAGTTGTTCTGATTTATATTTCTCCAATGATTGGGAGTAATTTTGGAGCAATGTTTCATATAGTTATTAAGAGTTTGCAATTCTTTTGGGAATGGTTCATATCCTTTGATGTAGGTGAAACCTTAAACCTCTCTGGGTCTCAGTTTCCTTATCTATAAAAATGAGAGGGTTAAACTAAACAACCCCACCCAGGTCTGACATTCTGTGATTTCAGTGTGAACTTTAAACCTTGAGTCCCCTTGCTGGGCAGTCTCAGAGTCTGGAGAATGGGGACATTTTCTCATCTCTGTACTCTAGAGTGGTCCGGGCTGGTGGTGAGGCAGTGAGTGTTACAAGAAGGCAGCCTTGAGTGGAAGTACCCTAAAAAAAGGGGGGAACACATAAATCTAGAGGAACCTCAGAAGGCCTATAACCCAGCTCCCTCATTTAATAGAAAATGAGGTGCAGGAGTGTTAAGCGCCTTCCCCAGAGGGATGTTGTGTCAGAGGGAAGATGGGAATCCTCCAATCCCCAAGGCACTGTTCTTTCCTCTGCACCCTAATGGGATCTAAAGGTATATATGTAGAATTCTACAGTCCCTTTCCTACATCTACCCCCCCCCCCCATCACTGAAGCCAAGAGGGTAGGGATGCCCCATACACTCCAAAGATAACCTCAGGGGATTTCCTACCTCCCTTCAGTATGGAAAGGTAGGAGGGGAGCACAGAAGTTGGGGGCAGAAATAGGGCATGATTTGTCTCCTCTCTGTGTGCATGTGTACCCCACCCTCACCCCCACCACACACACACACACACACACACACACACTCCAGGATGCTCTGAGGGAGAGTCTTTGTTGTCTATGGTGGGGCACAGACCCAAATGCGCATGCATGACATATAAAATGGAGAAGCACAATGTGGGGGAAGAAGCTGGGGAGTCCAAAGATCTGGGTTCAGGTCCTGGCTGGGCTGTTTACTGTCTGTGTGATCTTTGGCAAATCTCCAAGCCTCAGTTTCCTCATCTGTAAAAGAAGGGAGTTGAGCTAGACAACCTCCCAGGTCCCTTGAGGTGCTGAGCTGGGTTCTCTCAGGGTACAAAGTCCTAGTGACACTTATTTTTCTGTATATAAGAAGAAGAGGGCCCCTAGCCCCTACCCTACCCCACCTTGGTTTCTCCTTCCCCTAGGCTATTGCACACCAGTCATTGGGCAGCCTTTTCAAATTCTGATTGGAAATCCCGTCCCTTTGGGATTCGAGGCACACACAGCACTCACTGTTCCGGCTGCTGCCCAGGCTGGCAGGTTCAAGCTGTCGCCTCTCCATACATTTTTCAGGCCCTTCTGTCAGGAATCTTTTCACAGCCTTGAGGCCTAAGTGGGGGGAGTGACGAGCAGGGGGAGGGGAAAGGGGAGAAGAGCCATTCATGGGCTTTTACTTCTCCCCATTGAGGGACGGATGTTCAGGCAACAGGTCCCACTGCCATCAGACTGATTATCAGGGCTTTACTGTTTTAATTGGGGGGCGAGGGTAGACAAAAGAGAGGAGGCTATCAGAGTCAATTCCTGCTGCTGGTGGGGAGAGAATAGATTTATATAGCCATTAATTTGCTGACTCAGAGAGAAATATGTATGGGGGAGGGTGGGGCGAGGAGGAATCCCAAGCCCATCCTTTCTTGCCTGAAGACTTAAAATCTCTCTCTCCCTCCCTCTTCCTTTCCTCCCTGTTACCTCTTTCTCCCTCCTTTCTCTCTTCTTTTTTCTCCTCTCTTCCTTCTTTTTTCTTTCTCTTCCCCTCCCTCCTCTTCTTCCCAGGTCTCCCCCCCTCTCAATCTCTTCCTCTTTCTCTTTCTCTCTGCCCTATCCCATTCAAAAGCCACCATCATCCCCAACACTGATCTAGTTTTCACTCCCTCTTTCCTCTCTTCCCATTCTCTCTAAAGAAGGGCTGGGGCCATCTCCCAGTCCCTAGGGGCTGGAGTATAATACTTACTTTTCTGTATCCATGTAGACAGTTTGGACCAGGTTTAGTTCTGAAGAGCCTGACCTCTAATGAAAAGGGAACTGGACTCCTTTTTTATCTTGTCATCCTACAAAAAGCCCCCACTGAAGGCCCTGAGGGTGATTTAACTAACATCTTAAATTGTGGCTCATGGCTAGGGTTTCCTCAAAAAGGAAGGAATAAAAAGGCACTCAGATATACAATGAGTCAAGTATGAGACAGATAGATAAATTCCTACACACAAAAGAAATACAAAACATAAAATATTCATACATGCACATTTGACAAAAGGTTTCAGTAGCAACTTATACTGTATCCACTGTTACAGTCTATTGGGCAATTAGGTATTTTACATTTCACCTTGACCTCTGTACTGTCCAAACAATTCCTAGTACATACTTGCCCTCCAGGCTTGAGCCAATCATTTTGTGGGTCCCTTCTGGGCCAGCAGCCTACTGTACTCATTGGAACTCTGGATCTGTCAAATTCATAAAGTTGTTTCCCAAGCCTGAGTACATCTATCTTAAGGTTGCCACTCAGTCTCCCACTCAGGAAAGGAAACACAAGGGGAAAAAGAAGTTAGGGACCCAGGCAAAAGATTACTTGGTTGACTCCCTCCGCACAGGTTGCCATGTGGGTGAGTAGGTGGTGAATTTGGGGAAAGTCCAGTCTTTCCTGACTCCTTATTGAAATTATATGTTGTTACATGGAGCATTGAAGGAAGCCAAGCTACCCCCTGCTTCTGTCACAGGGCTCTGGATGACCAAGGGACCAGCTCAAGATTTGTCACATCATACCAAAAGGCCAAGTCCTTTGAGTGCTGGGTCAACATATGGTCAAATTTGTCGTTCAATCATTTTTCAGTCCTGTCCATCTCTTTGTGACCCCATCTGGGGTTTTCTTGGCAAAGATGCTGGAGTGGTTTGTCATTTCCTTCTCCAGCTCATTTGACAGATGAGGAAACTGAGGTAGACAGGGTGAAGTGACTCGCCCAGGGTCATACAGCTAGTAAGTGTCTGAGGCTGGATTTGAACTCAGGAAGATGAATCTTCCTGAATCTAGGCCCAATGCTTTGTCCACTATGCCATTTAGCTGCAACACATGGCCAGAAGCAGGTCCCAAAGTTCCCCAGTAGTCAACCAGCCAGGAAGGGCAACTCCTGTCTGTGTGGTCTTTGGCAACTCTCCAAGCCTCAGTTTCCCCATCTGTAAAAGAAGGGAGTTGAGCTAGACAACCTCCCAGGTCCCTTGAGGTGCTCAGACTCATGCTCCACATGCATGATCTAAATAGCCCAATTCTAGGCTTCACTAAAATCTCTTTCAACATCAATCAAAAACTTTACTTGAGAAGTTTGAGAATTAAAGAAATCAGCATTGAGAAAGAACCCCTGAAAGAGGGAGAAGTGGAAAATCTCTAGGCATTTGTATAACTGTAAGAATCTCAACACACAGAAAATTTAAGTTGTACCCAATGAGTAACAGAAAGCTTTCCCATCATTAATTCTAAATCTATGATCTTGTGGTCTGTTGACCCTTTTGTTACTAATACAATGAATCACAGAACATTTATGTCAACGATTATGAAGCTTGAGCTTCTCTGAAAAACTGGAAAGATGAGGGCTGAACGAAGATAGATAGTTGTCAAGTCAGTACTTTACGGTGACTCATGAATTACTAGTAAAGTCTTTTACCAGCTTCTTCTCACACTCAGACCTGATCCTACCTTTCTTCGCAGGAGGCACCTATTGCCAAAAGATTATCATTATTATTAATACCAAATACAGCCTAATTATGTGTTTATATTCTTTATAACAAAGCATTCACTGCTTATATCCCCTAAAAAACACCATAAACACTTACAAGAAAAGAATATATTGATTGAGAGACTGAAAGGATGTACCTAAGAGATCCGTGGGTATAAAGAACATCTCATTAACAATTCAGTATTTCTTGAATAAGCTGCCCCACTGCCTTTAACACTGTTCTGCACTCATGGCTTATTCACATACTACAAATATACAAAGTAGACCCAAATAAAGTGAGAATGTTGGGGTAGCTGATGTCCACATGGAAAAGGATCTGCATAAAAACTTTTGGAACCAGCTGACATCCCTTCACTGAACAGTAGTAGAAGCTGATAATATTTACATATCATTGTATGTATTGAATGTGCCTGAAAGTGGTTTCCAAGAATGGAATCTGATACCCTCCTTGGGTGACATACGCATGAACTAGACCAACAATTTGTCCATGCAAAAACATTGAACAAATGGCTAAGTCATGCTGATTTACCACCAGAAGTCACAGCAGAGTTATCCTTAAGGAGATGAGATTTAGTGATCAATAAAAATTATGCAAGGAGATGATAGAAACCACACATCATATCACTGACAGCTCTAAGAATTATAGCCTATACCATATAACTAGCAAGGCTTAGTGGTTAGAATTATGCATCAGAAGCTTTTTATCTTTCATGAAATGATAAAGAACAAATCATCACCCAAATACAGACCTCAAAGTATCCTTGAGAATTCAGCCAAGAAACTGTCCAGGAACTAGACCAAATTGTTGTTCTCAAAAATCACCCAGATATAAAGTAGGTGTACAAAGATATATATGTGTGTGTGGTGTGTGTGTGTGTGTTTTCATCCCAAATAGTCAAAATCTCTCCACAAAATGTCATGAAAATCCTTTAGAATATAGAAATCAAATATAAAAGTTGACAATGACATGGGAGAACAATAAGATGCATGTCATCCCTGTTAACTTGTCTGCTGCTGGAACTGTATCAAGGAAACTGGGACATAGACAGGTGAAGTAATTTACCCCACGGTCACTGGGTTAGCAAGTATCAGAGGTATGATTTGTTGTTGTTAGTTTTGGGGGGGGCAATGGGTTAAGTGACTTGCCCAGGGTCACTTAGTATGTGTCTGTGGTAGGATTTAAACTCAGGTCCTCTTGACTTCAATGGCAGTGCTCTATAAACTGTGCCACCCAGCTGTTCCTCGAAGTGTGAATCAAACCCAGGACTTTCTGACTCTAAGCCCAATCCTCTCACTCAACTTCAGATATATGAATTTTTTTAAATTTCAATAATTGTATTTCAATATAATTGACTTTCTTTGTAATCCTGTGTATTTGTTCTGTGTATTTAAAAACATCATGCTGAGAAGGGCTCTGAAACTATAGTCCTGTGATCACTGGTCCATGCTTTTTCGCTTCAGTGACTGAGACATAGAGCAGTCTTTGGTGGGAGGGTGACTGTTGGGTAGCTACCACTTTCTTGCCAGGAGGAAACATAAGGCTGGATTGTGATAAAACATCAGTGTTTTCGCTCAGGCAGATTGTACCCTGGGATCCAAGAGGCTCAAAGCTGCACATGGGTGTTCCTCATAAATAAACTAAATGAGAAAGAATTGGGAGATAAGGGGGAGGTCTGCCAGCTAAGCAAAGCTGTGTCTCAAAAAAGGGTCATAGCTCCCTAGCTCTCCCAAGGCCCCCATCTGCCAGGGAAGCCCCGAGCCTAACAGGGAAATGGGGTCATGAACCGTTCCAGCCTGAGGTGCAAGGGGAAAAGTGGGCAAGGAGGTCGTATATCATAACCCAAAGTGATACGCTATTTGTTGTACTGAGGACTCCGACCAAATAGAACCTGCTGTCTTGGCCTGAACAGAGCCTGCTCTCCACCCACCTATTCCCCGCCAAATGCGATCTCCTTAAAACCCGAGTGGAGCCTATAATGGGTCTTCTATTTCAGTGTTTATTTCTGTGCAGTAGATTGAGAAGAATCAGGAAGAGCCCAGATCGAATCTTACCTCTGGTACAAACTGGCTGGGCAAGGCCCTTCTTCTCTTAATACCTGGGGAACATAGAGGGATGCAGCCCTTAACAGCTGGTTCAGATACCCAGGAATGACCAGATTCAGAGAATCCTCCCCCGTTGTTCTCATGGACTATTTGTGCCCGACCGGTCTGACCAGCCACAGCTGGACCTTGATCCCCGACATAGTGATGTCATCTTGGTCCTCCTGTAGAGCAAAGGACAACAATCTACCCCAAGGAAAGGCTCAGACTTTAGAAGTTGTATAAGAGTGGCTGATACTATCAGAGCAGGAGTTTCCTCACTCACAACTCTGGATGTCAATGACATCACAGGTCCAACCAAAAAAAATTCCTACATACTTTTTTTTCCTTTCAAAAACCCTAGGTTAGATATGCAACCTATAGTCAGGGCAGCTTTGCTTTGGAGGAAAATGGGAGATTTGCTTCTGAGTCTATTGGGAGAATCCATTCCGGTTTTCTTCTTTAGAAGGAATCCCAGGCCCCTTGATGGAGATCTGGAAAGGGCTTTAGGGTTCATGCAGGCTTCTTCTGTGTCCTGGACACCTTGGGCAGCAGGCTAGTGAAGCCTAAGGACCCCCTCTCAGCATAATGTTTGTAAACAAATGAAATGCATGGAGATGCAAAGGAAACCAATTCGATCAAATAGTGATCAAAGTAGTAAAAGTACAAGTTCACAGACCTTAGGTTAAGGACCCTGATACAAGCCAAAGGCCAAACACCATGACAGACACCATTTTGTTGTTTTTGTTCAGTCATTTTCAGTCTTGTATGATGCTTCATGACCCCATTTGGGGTTTTCTTGACAAAGATATTGGAGGGGTTTGCTATTTCCTTCTCCAGCTCATTTGACAAATGAGGAAACTGAGGCAAACAGGGTGAAGTGACTTGCCCAGGGTCACAAAGCTAGTAAATGTCCGAGGCTGGATTTGAGCTCAGGTCTTCCTGACTCCAGGCCTGGCACTCTATCCACTGTGTCCCCTAACTGTCCCATTTTATAGATGAAGAAACTAAGACCCAGAAAGGGGATACTGAGGAACAGTGGATAAGAGAACTGAATCTGGAGTCAGGAAGACCTGAATTTGAATCCTGCTTCAGCCTTATCAGACTTGGCTGTATGATCCTGAGCCTCAGTTTCCTGATATGTAAAATGAGAGGGCTGGACTCATTAGACTCTAAGGTCCCTAATAGTTCTGAGTCTATGAGCCTACAATTTACCTCAGGCCATACAGGTAATAATAAGTAGCAGAACTGGGATTCAAATCCAAGTCATCTGACGACACTTCCCGGGCTCTTATGAACAGGTTCTCCAATTAGAATTGGTGTCCCAAGGTAAATTTGTATTTGTTTTGGAAGGATGAGTAGGAATGTTTGTTGCAGTAACAATAATCTTGGAGTCCAATTCAAGTTTCAGTAAATTAATGCTGTTTTGTTTTGGTTTGGTTTGGAGGTTCTTGGTTTGGCCCAGTCCAGGTACCAACCCCGACACATGTCTAGCCACAGGCCTGCCTTTCCTTGTAGCTGTGAGGGTTTTCCATTGATTCTATTATCCTCCAGCAGCCCAGTGAGATCAGAGCCTATTGTACTAGGGGGAGGGGGCATCTCTTTTTCCCACGTGCCCTCTGACTGCCCAGTTAGACCACACACCCATCAAAGACAGGGGCCTCATTTTCTCCTTCTCTCTATCCCCCCACAGTGCCCAACACCGGGTTGTTCACACATAGGAAGCCAGAGAGTAGAGATGGACCCACCCAGTCTTGAGAAAGTAATTCAAGGGCTGTCTCCTTCCCAGAAATTCCCTTCCCACTCCCCACCCCCACTGCCACCAACAGCTGAGTCCTAGAGGTAAGGACAATGGAGACAAGCAGTGGGAAAATGGATCAACCCCCTAGGAAGAAAAGCGCCATAGAAATCCTAGGGATTCCTATTATGCGTCTGGGGCTGGTTAGCTAAGTTGGTCAGGGCACCAGGCTAATGAAGCCAGGTTCCTAGAATTGATTTCTTTCTAACCCTATGAGGCCTGGCTTTGTAAATGCCCAGAGAATGAGAATAGATCAGAGTAAATGTATCCCTACAGTCTAAAAAGTATTTCAGAACTGGCTACCCCCTAATGAGAGTCATTGTAATGGAATAGAGAGTGCATTGAACTTGGAATTAGGAGGATTGTGAGGCAAGGCTGGTGGCCCTCCAGCCACCCTCACTCACATGCAGCTGCTAAAATAATCTTTCTAAAATACCAAGGTGACCATTGTACCTTCCCACTCAAGAATCTTCAACAGCTGCCTCTTACTTCTAGGCTAAAATACAACCTGCGGCCTGACATTTGAAGCCCTTTGGAACCTGGCTTCTTATCTTCCCAGCCACTTTCCATCATCTTGTCCTTTCACACACTGTATTCCAGCTAAACTTTCATCTCCAGCCTCCGTGACTTTGCAAAGGCTGTTCCTGGTCCTCCTCACCTCCCTGCCTTAGGAGGTTCACCTTCCTTCAAGGCTCCACTCAGCTGTTACTTCCTTAGGGAGTAAGGCTCCCCTGGGTAATTAACTCTCTCTTCCCCTTCAAATGTTCTTGCTTGTACTTCAGTTCATTGATTTGGAGCTGGAAGGGACCTCAGAGGTCATGCAATCCAACTCCTTCATTTTGTGGTTAAGGAACCTGCAGCACAGAAGGGGACTTGCCCAGGGTAAAGATGGGCTGAGCTGGGATTCAAACCCAGCTCCTCTGACTCATCCAAGGCTTATTCCAGGACACCCTATGGGCTCACATTGTGCATTCCCTAATAGAATGCAAACTCCTCAGAGGCAGGGAACTGTTTCATCTCTGTATTCCTACCATCTAGCCCAATGCTTTGTATACAGCAGACATTTAATAAATGTTTATCAAATTGGATTGGATTAAAAATACAATTAATGTCAATATTATCTCATTTGACCCTCACAACAATCCTGAGAGGCAGGTGTTATTTTTGTCTTTATTTTATGAATAAGAAATCTGAAGCAGAGAAAGGTGAACCAGCCAGGAAGTAGCTAAGGCTAGCTTTGAACTCAGGTTTTCCTGACACCAAGTGCAGCACTCAATTCACTGTGTTTCCCAGGCTGCCCCACAGCAACTAGTAAATCACTAGGTTTATACAAGATACATACAGACCAGCTGGAAGGAGGGGAACCTTGGAGGATCCTTCTGCTTTCCTCAGTAGACACTCGGTACAAGGAAGCAATCATTCAATTTAGCTCATTTATCTGGAAGTGCTTCTAGGTAATAAGTACCTCTTCCTTTGCCATCTCTAGATTTGGGACGTTTGTCTTGGCCAGAGCCAGGATCTTCATCACCTTCTGCTTGAAGGGTTCAGGATGCTTCTGCTAAAGCAGGAAGATACAGAGGTACCCTCCGATGCCTTCTTGGTCAAGTCGATCAGACAGCCCTGCTGGCCAGAATTGGTGGGGCTCTTCTCACAACCAGTTCCTGGTCCTTTTCGGAGCGGCTGCTGTTAGATTCTTCTTTTTGCTTTTGTGTCCAAAAGCCCAAAAGGAAAGAAAGGCATCTTTCATCTGAAAAATCACCTTCACTGAGAGAGTAGAGAAATCTAGTGATTGAGATTCAAGGGCTGAAGATTCAGGAGCAACCCTACACAAAATTAGGAACTAGACCTATACAAAGATTTGGTCTTGAGCTGGATGGAACATTAAAATCCATCTTGTTTAACCCCCCTCAATTTACAAGTGAGGAAACTGAGGCCCAAAGAGAGAAAGTGATTTGCCCAAGGCTCCTATATACATGTATGTATATATAGACAGATAGATAGATAGATGGATAGATGGATGGATAGATAGATAGATAGATAGATAGATTGATAGATGGATAGACAGATGGATGATGGATAGACGGATGGATGGATAGATGGATACAAAGAGATAGATAGAATGATAGGTAGATAGGTAGATAGATAGATAGATAGATAGATAGATAGACAGACAGACAGATATAGTCACAGCTTTATTGGGGAAAAATAAATAAAAGTTAGCACTGGGGCTCTTTTTCTTGCCAAAAGTGAGTACTCCACTGGAAAAAGCATTTATTTTATTGGTTCTGCTTCTTAGTACACATGCCCATCCTTTTTCTTTTCCTAACTGGCCACTTTGGGAGTCTAACCCTTCACTTTTCCAGCTCAAGCCAGAGAACCATGGACTTTGCCCCTAGCATGAAGCCAATAACTTTCAGAGGAGAGAGGGGCTCTCTCCATTGTTTCAAGATAGCTTTATCCTCATGAGGGAGCCATAGTGAAGGAGGACCTGACCTCCAGCAGCAACATCTTCGTGGGAAGCCACATGTGCCTTGTTCTGGACAATGGTCTTCCCTGTCACCTTGACAGTGTGCAGGGACTAACTGTAGACACTCAGACACCGAGTATAGACAGGATGTGGACCCTTGCTATGCTTCCCCCATGGCAGAGATGGAGACCAAAAAGCACAGGCTCAAATATCATAGGACGATAGAATTTGGAGCTGGGTGGTGCCTTAGAAGCCGTCCAGCCTAAAATCATTTTATAGGGCAGGAAACCTGACCTGTTATGTGTCTTGCCCACAGTCATTTGGGTAGGGGATGTTTCAGGAGGCAGTGGTGGAATTCCAAGATCCTCCCCCCTACTTCCTCTCACTGCTTTTGGGCATTTCCCATCAACCTTCCTGTAGGTATTGGGTCTTAACCACCTAGGTCTCTAGCAGCATCCCCCTGCTTGGTGTCTTTCCCTTCCCCCAGTCTGCTTTTTCTCTTGTCCACCCAGATGTTCTGTTCAGCTACTTCAAATGATCTTCATTTTGGGGAGGAGGGTGCAGATCTTAATTTGGGGCATGCCCTGTCTGTACCAGAAGTCCATAATGTAAGGTGGCCCAGGACCAGAATTCCTAGACTAAATTTTGTACTTCAACTTCATTAGATTAATAAGGGAAGGTAAAGGGAGGTACCATCCACTTTCCCGATGCTAGTCAAGCCTATGCTCACTGTACCTTGGTAAGATACTAGGAGATCTGACGATCTGTTGAATTGATGAACTAATGAGGAAAAGAACCAGGCTGAATGGTTCTCAACTGCCCCCTCCCTCTCCTACAGTAAACTGGGTGTTTCCTCAAAAAAGTCCTACCTGCTGTTTCACATGATGTTCCTAGGCAGAAGATAGTAAGTCACTGCCTGGGTTTCTCTCCTCCTACTGCTGCCGAGGATAGAAATGCCCTCGCCTGCTAATAGACACATGGTTCTGTCTCAGCTCATTTCACCTCCTACATGAAGCTCTTCTCAATCCCCCCAGGTCCTAATGCCTCTCCCCAAGCAGAGTGCCGGTAAAAGTTTAAACAATGGCTCTTCAAGAAAAAAAAAATTTGTATCGGTAGCACATTTTTACATTTAATCTGCTTGACATTTTCTCTATCACTTTTTTTTAGTCTAAACAAATTGAACACAATAGTAATACTTCAAACCTTGATTTGTAGGATTGCTCATTTCCAGAGTGTCAATGATCACACCGAAAATGTCATACTTAGCTCTCTTGAGTTCAAGCTAGTTTCAGAATGTCATATCTGACTCTGTGTGACCCCATTTGGGGTTTTCTTGGCAAAGATACTAGAGCAGTTTGCCATTTCCTTCTTCAGCTCATTTTACAGATGAGGAAACTGAGGTAAACAGGGGAAGTGACTTGCCCAGGGTCATACAGCTAATAATGTCTGAGGCCAGATTAGAACTAGGAAAGATGAGTCTTTTTTTTTTTTTTTGCTTTTTGGAGGGCAATTGGGGTTAAGTAACTTGCCCAAGGTTACTCAGCTAGCTTGTGTGTGTGTGTGTGTGTGTGTGTGTGTGTGTGTGTGTGTGGGTGTGGGTGTGGGTGTTAAGTGTCTGAGGCCAGATCCGAACTCTGGTCCTCCTTACTCCAGGCCGGCGCTTAACTCACTTTGACACCTAGCCACCCCAAGATGAGTCTTTCTGACTCCAGGCCCAGAACTCTCAGAACTCTCTCCACTGTCCCACCTAGCTGCCCTATAAATGTATGTTTATATGCTTATATACTAATTTGTATTTATATGTACACATTATCTTCCCTGTAGAATGTAATCTCTTTGAAGGCTGGAATTGTTTATTTTATTTTTCTGCTTTTTTATTCTGAGTACTTAGCCCAGTGCCTAGCACATAGAAGGCATTTAATAAATGCTTATAGATTCATTAGCCATGGCCTGAGTAGGAGGGTTTTCGACTTGAATTCTAAGACTAGAAACTCTGTAGACCTTCGTTGGTAGAGGGAATCTCCTCACTGGGAGTTTTCTGTATCAATGAAATCATTGGGTCCAGTTTAAAAAAGAGAAACTGTAGGGCAGGCCCCAGGGAGGGGGAGGGAAAGGAGGGATGCTGAGAATTTCCCAGCTTGGGTTCCTCCAGCAGCCAGAGAGAACCTTCCCCACTAACAGGTCTGCACGACTGGAGGTCAAATACAGCGAATGGCCAAACTGGACACTAAGGAAGATTCTGCTGAAGCATCTTCCACTTCTAGGGTACAGATTTTGCTTCTCCAATTTCTCCAGGCCCACTTAGGAAGCACAGTTAATCAATGTAGGAAGGGAACAAGCATTTATGTAACACCTACTGTGGGCCAGGTACTGTGATAAACACTTTACAGATCTTAACTCATCTGATCTTCACAACAACTCTGGGAAGAAGGTGCTATTGTTATGCCCATTTTACAGTTGGAGAAACTGAGGCAAGCAGAGGTTAATCGACTTGCCCAGGGTCACACGTCTAGTAAGCATCTGAGGCTGGATTTGAACTGAGATCTGGCCCTCTCTCCACCAGTTGCATATTGAATGGTCCCTGGCTCTCAGATCAGAGTCCAAGACCTGGTAACCCTGGTGATTACTCCCTCCTCCATTGCTTTCCCTACAAGGATCCCCAGCAACTTGTACAATGTCTGTAGGCCATTAGGGACCCACTGAACCTTTGCCCAGTAATCTCCAGGTGGCTCCGGAATCCCCCCAGCAGGATCTGGCATGCATCTAACTGGCACCTGTTGTATTAGACTCTTTCCCACAGACATCCTAGAAGGTGTCTGATTTCCAGTTGGGTGCCACCCCCTTTTAATCTCTATTGGATACAAGATGAGAATTCCATTCCATTCCATTTCCCCTAAGCCATCGTACTGGATAATCATTAGGTCTTGCTCCCTCAACCTTTCGTTCCTCCCCTCCCCTTGCCCCTCAACACATAGCTCAGACTTGTGGTGCTGTAAGCTTTCTCACTTCCCCAAGAGTACTGATCCATTTGCTTACCTCCCCTGCTTGTACCTACCTGCTCCCAAGCAGGGCTCCTGGGAAGTCCCCTTTCTCACATGCATCGGGACTGATGATCTCACTTGTCTCTGGAAGAGCCACAGCTGCGCCCCATTTTCCCAGGACAGACCCCCCCATCTTCAGTCTGCTCCATACTCATCTGTGTAACCCTGGGAAAGTCCCTTTGCTTCTCTGAGCCTCAGTTTCCTCCCCTGTAAAATGAGGGGTTTAAAGTAGATGGTCTTTAAGGTTCATTTCAGCTCTAGATCTATGCTTTTATCATCCTGGAGGTTTTGCCATTGACTAAATCAATGATTTCCAATTTTTTTTTAATTTCATAACTCCATCAGTTAAAACTTTTGTGTGTGCTACCCCAGTATATTCATCTTTGCTTATTTATAAGTTGCATATACACTAATACATATATTGTTAAATTTATACAGAAAGAGACATTTTTAACAGATGAGATAAAGCTGGAATACTATTTTATTTGGGAACCAGTACAGAGTTATGAGAGTTCAATTGAGTAAGGGAGTGCTATGGTCCCATTTGCGCTTTGGGACAGGGACTTTGAAAGATGATAGATTGACTCTGGGAGAGACCTGAGGCAGGGAGAACAGCATGAGGTAGGGAAAGGCAATGAGGGACAGGATGTCCTGATGGAGGTAGATTCCAGAGATGTGGAGAGAAATGACAGGATCTGGCAGGATTGCTGATTTGAAGTGAGAGAACAAGGAATTGAGACTGATGCGGAAGTGGTGAGCCTGGGTTATTTGGGAGGCTGGGAAGGGGCTGTCCTTGGCAGGAAGAGGGCAGGGTTGGCAGGGAGGGTGAGAATGCAGATTACAATCCATTTTGTTAGTGTTCTCCAGTCAGTTAGTCAAATCTGCCTCTTCATGACCCTGTATGGGGTTTTCTTGGTGAAGATACTGGAGTGGTTTGCCATTTCCTTCTCCAGTGGTTTAAGGCAAATAGAGATGAAGTGACTTGCCCAACGTCACACAGCTGGTAATGACTAAGGCTGGATTTGAACTCAGATCTTTCCGATTCCAACACTGTCCACTGAGTCACCTAGTTGCCTCTATTACAGTCCATGCATCCTTTAGACTCGTGGTTTCCTACCTGAAATGAAAAAGGGAGAAGAAAGAGACTCTTAATCACTCATCAGAGCAGAGCCTGCCTCAGTCATAAGGTCATTTCAGAGGCAGGGAAAGGGTCTGGTATATGTGATCAGGCAGAACTGGGGTGGGATTTTCCCAATGGTACCTGCATAAATGATGCTGGTGGTGCCTAGGGAGGCAGATTATAATTGCTTTGAGTGACCAGTGCTTGACTCAGGACTCAATGTTATTAGAGCTGTGCACTGCCGAGGGAGGAGGTTTGGGGAGGGAAGGGCTGCTGAGAGAGAAGAGTAAGTGTGACTATGTTAGAGACAAGCCCCATGACTGGCAATAATGTGGGCGGGATGAAACCCATCTTCCCACTGCTCTGAGTCATTCAGAGTACAGGGATGGGTCGCTGGTGTGCATTATTTTAAAGACAGGTCCATTTGCTGGCTTTCTCAAAGGTTTCACCCTTTCAGGGCAGCTGGGCACTACAGTGAATAGAGCAAAGGTCACACACTCAGGAAGACCTGAGTTCCAATACTGCTTCAAATAAACTTACTAGTAATGTGACTCTAGATAAGTCACTTATTTCTCTAAGCCTTAATTTTCAACTCTGCAAAATGGGGATAATAATAGCACCAATCTCAAAGATTATGTGATAACATATGCAAACCTTAAAGCACTATATGTCATTATTAACTATTTTTGTATGGACATGGGTTATTTTCTTTTCCTAGATGGTGGACATCATCACCTTTCCTTAATTTTCCTTTTCTATCTTCTTGCTTCCCAGGTTTGATTAACTTGAATTCTTTACAAGGTGTCATTATTATTATTGATAATAAACAAATATAAGCAAATTTCTCCCATAGGTCAGTCAAAGCCCAGAGTAGTCTATATTAGTTGCCTAAATTTAGAAAATAGGGAAGGAGATATAAAAATGCCTCTGGATGCTTCTAGAACACTTCAAGAATGTGGTTTCTGACTGTATTTTCTTCATTTGTTGAAAAGTAAAAAGTCAGGATTGGGCTGGTGAGGTTACTGGAGGTCATACCTTATGAGAATGTATTGAATGAGCTGGGTGTGTTTGCTCTAGAGAAGGGAAAATTTAGATCATGATAACTGTCTTCGTGTATTTGAAAGACTACCTGAAAAAGGGATGAGATTTGTTCTTCTTGGTCCCAGAGGCATGGAAATCAGAAAAGAGATTTAAGTTTGAAGTCAGGAAAAACTTCCTAACAATGGGTGATGTCCACAAGTGATCATGGGGCTACCTTGAGAAGTCATGAGAGGATTTTCTCATCTTGAAGGGTTGCAAGCAGAGGCTAGAATTCTGGGGATTCAGTCAAAGGGCTGCATTTGAAGATATAAAGTTTCCTGCCCCTGGCACTTAGATGGTCACGTATAGCTGATGTTGTGGGAGGGTTTGTTGGTCAGATTCTGGTTGGACTGGATGAGTTCTGACATCCCTTCTGACTCTAATTCTGTGATGAATTGTGTGAAGAAATTACAGAAAAGTTTGGTCCTAACTCCATAAAATGGGTATAATAATATCAGTACTCTGTGACTCACTAGAGTTGTTGTATAGCTCAAAGGACATAAAAGATGTGAAGCCCTATATAAAGGTAAATTTCTGTCATAATCCCACAAGGTATCCAATGAAACTGAGATACTGCAATCAACTGGCAACCAGGATACGCAGAATCCTGGGGGTGAGACTGGAGTCACGGAGACCAGCTGGGAGGCCATGGCCATAATCAGGGCACAATGAGAAGGACTGAGGACCTAGTGGGCATCAGAAGCCCCAGATCTGAATCCTGGCTTTGCCAAGAATTGTCTGTGGGTCCAAGTAGCTTCCCCTCCCTGGGCCTCAGTTTCCTTATTCTTAAAATAAGAATATTGGACTTCATGATTTGTGAGGTTCCTTGCAGCTTTAATATTGTTTGTGACTCTCTTAATGAACTGGGTTAATTGGAAATAGCCTCTGCTGTTGAAACTCATTTGCTTGATACATCAGTTGTGAGGACATGTATTACTGCTCATAAATTGGGTCATTATTATTGGGTTTCGGGTCATCATGATTTCCAGAGGAGCAGTGATATTGTTTCATTGGGACATGAATCAAATGAAATTATATATGTAAAGTGTTCTGCAGACTTTAAAGCACTGTATACATGTTAGCTATAATTATCATTGTTTTTAAATTATTATTAACATTATTGTTGTTTACTGTTCCAGCAGTTAGATGACACCTTAGTACACAGAGTGCCAGGCCTGGAGCTAGGAAGACTCTTCCTGAGTTCAAATCTGGCCTTAGACACTAGTTGTGTGACCCTGGGCAAGTCACTGAACCCTGTTTGCCTCAGTTTCCTCATCTGTAAAATGAGCTAGAGAAGGAAATGGCAAACTGCTCCTGTATTTTTGCCAAGAAAATCCAAAATGGGTCATGAAGAGTTGGGCACGACTGAAACTGACTCCACAACAACAATCATCATCCTTATTATAGTGCTGGGAATATCTGGGTTCAAGTACTGCCTTTGATATTTCTAATTATGTGATCCTAAGGCAAATCTAATAAGTCACGGACTGGTTGTAATCTGTTTGGCAAAGGGAATTTCCATACTGGGAGTTTCCAGCACCGACCAGAAATCACAGACAAGTATAATTTTAAACCTTGAATTTGTGTTGCCATCATTAGTAGGAAAAAATGGTAGCGCACCTTTTCACAGAAAACTGACTTGGGAGTCAGGAGATCTGGGTTCAAATCCCAGTTTTGGCATCTTCTAGTTCGGCGATTGATGGATCTTGGGCAAGTTGATTTATCTCTTTGAACCTCATAGATGAAAATCCCAGGCACATAAATCTAGAGCTAGATAGCCTCTCGGAGGCCATCTAATCCAACTCCCCTTATTTTACATGAGAGGAAACTGAAACCCAGGGTGGTACAATGGCTAGCCCAAGGTCACAAAGGTCATCAGAAGTGAGATTGGAATCTGGGTCCTCTGGACTCCAGTCAGTGCTTGTTCCACACTGTATCATGCTGCTTTTTGCTCAGTTTCCCCATCTGCACCATGGAGACTGTAATATCATTTATCCTAACTCTCTCTCTGAGTTGTTGGGAGAAAGTGCTTTGTAAACCTCAAAGGCACTATGAGAATGTGGAATTATTTACTTATTGAAATCTTTATTGTTGCTCAACTTGCCTTTAGCCAAGCTATGTATGTGTCTTCCCTCCCCCACCTCTACTCTCTGCCTTTTTTGGTGTCAGTTCAAATTATTTCAAGGAATGTCCTCTCTGATGTGGGATTCCAGGTGATCTGACAGCTGCTCACATACTCACCAGGTTGGCCATGGATGCTCTCAGAGCATCTCCTTCTCGCCTCTACCTTTCCAAAACCCCTGACTTCCATCATGGCTCGGGTCCTCTTATGTCTCCTTTCTTGGATCCTCCTCAAATGGTCATGTATAGACTTGTTGGTTCCCCCTTTGTATACAGAGGGATGCCCTCTCTGTCAGAGGGCAAAGACTTTTCTTCATTTTATGTTTGTATCCACAGTGTCCAGCGATCAATGCCTTGCACATAGGAGGTGGCGTTTAATAAGTGTTTTGTGGATTGGGTCGGATTGGATTGGGTTGGATTGGATTGGATTGCTTCATAGTCCATCCAGCCATCCACCCCGGCCATCTTGCCATCCACGCTGCTTCCACATCTCCCTGGATCAGCACCCTGCACACCGGACCTTCAGAATCCTTGCTCCCCAGTCCCAGCTTTGGAATTCTCAGCCTGGGTCTGTGCCATCTTGATTTGTGATTGAATGACTGTAAATTATCCTAACTAGCTAGACCTAGGCAGCCCAGACTGTTCTTCACATTTATCCCAACCTCACCATTTGTCATGCCCTCCATATGCCATCTTCCCTATCCCTTCTCTCTACCTCTTGCTTTGGGCTCAGCAATAACATCAACACTACCATACTACCATTTTCCCTGAAAGGATTGTATTTATTAACTGCCCTTTGAATCAATTCGACATTCCTGACCCTCTTCCCTGGTCACCACTTCCTCAATGTGTGTTGTCTACCTCAGTTAGAATGTAAGCTCCTTGGGGGCAGATACCATCTCATTTTTTAATATTTTATATAAGAAATGTTTTATATTTTATATATTTCGCTTTTATATAAGGAAGTCTCAGTGCTTAACACATTGCCTAGTACACAGTAAGTGCTTAATAAATGCATTTTTTTTTTCACTGAATTGGACTGGGTTAGATTGGATTGATTTTGTCTGGATTTGCTTGAGCTGGGTTGGATTCAATTGGACTGGACTAGACTTGATTGAGTTGGATCAGATAACTGAATCACAGAAGAGTTTTGACCTACGTCAATGGAAGGAAGACTCATCAGTGAAATCAGAGGTTGTTGAAGTTTTATACACACACACACACATACACTCTTCACAATAGTCCTCCAATACTAATTCTCAGCATGGGGAATAGGGATGACCCTGGATTCTCTGAGGACCCTCCTAGAACACATCCTGCTACATCCTAGCAAAGCTCCAAAAGGCTTTAAGTATGAGTCAGGCAATAGGCTATTTTCTCCATTTTTGAAGAAAAAAAAAGGGGGAAAGGTGGAGTCTTCCAAATATAGACTGATGAGCTTTACTCAGATTCCTCTCAAAGTTCTAGAAAGCATAATTAAAAGGATGATTAGTAAACACTTAGAAAGGGAAGTGATAATCACTTTAAGCCAATATAGGTTCATACAGAACAAGTCACATCTCATCATTGGGGAAGTCACTGGAGAAATTGGGGTGTATATATACATATATACACACACATAAGCAAACATAGTGTATGAACTGATTCACATTGAAATAAAAACCAGGACAAAGTATGTACTATGATAATACTGTAAATGAAAAAAACACCCAAAAGAAGCAGAATTCTGAATAATTGTAATGCACAATCTTGATCCCAGAGAATGACTGATGATGAGATGAACCACCCCCCCCCCCAACCTTTTTCTTTAGGGAAATGAGACTTTGTGGCCATGGAATGATGTACAATACATTGTCAGACAGAATCTCAGTACTGGTTTTTCTTTATCCATTTTTCTTTGTTACAAGTATGGGGTGTATGGTGTGGGGTGATGAACATTAGTCCAGAATGCCTAATGGGAAAACAAAAGGCATATACAAAAGTCAGTGGGAACTGGGGAGTAAGGTGATAAGGTTCAATTAGAGCCCCCAAAGCAAACATTTCAGAAAGTCCCCTTCCTTATATGCCTGAAAAGAGCAGGTTCAGCTGCTGCTTGGATACCATTTATACCCATTTTTTTAGGGACGAAATCTCATTCGACATTGGCTCTCCTTTTAAGAGCCCCCAGGATCTGTATGTGTGTGTGTGTGTTCTCATTTGCCAAATGTGCAGTGATGCTATTGTGTGTGTGTGTGTATATGTGTGAAAGATGATAAAAGAGGGGGAAGAGGCATGGGGGAAGGGAAGAGATAAAGAAAGAGGGAGCAGGGAGGGGAGGGAGAGTGTGAGGGGGAAAGAGAGGAGGGGAGAGGGGGGGAAGGGAGGAAGCAGACAAGAGAACACAGGATCCCATGCGAACATAGCCACATTTGCTGCCGAACTGCTCACTGAAGGAAGATGGCAAACTTTCCTTCCAAGGTCTATCCCAAACCAAGCCCTGAAGTAGGTGAGGATAACATCCACCCCACCCCCACCCCCATCTCAAGTCCTCTCAGACACTCAGCTCTTCATTACCTCTGGTACTTCCTGTCAGGAGGAAAGCAAGTCTTAGAAGACAACTTTTTTTTTTTTTAATCGGGGTTAAGTAACTTGCTCAAGGTTACATGGCCAGTTATTTCTGGGTGTGGTGCTAAGTATCTGAGCCCGAATTCGATCTCCAGGTTATCGGGACACTGGAGCCTGTGCTCTTACTTGCTGAGCCACCTGGGCGCCCCAGAAGACAACTTTTTAAAAGGTCATTACTGCTCTAGAACAATCACATTTAATTAAGTTTCCCTCCCAAGAATGTTAACTTCTTTAAAGGAAAAGAACCTGAAGGGTCCGTTATTAAAATTTTTATTGATCTCTTGTTTTTCTGTTACCTTTACTTCCAAATCTATCTCTTCCTCCTCCCCTACCCAGGGAGCCATCCCTTGTAACAAATTTAAATAAAATAGAAGTGGGGGGGGGGGTTGAGTAGTTCAATCAAGTTAAGCAACATGTCTACCAAGTCTATATATGGTGTTCCACATCCACACTTTCCCATCCTTGCAAAGGCAGAATGGGAATAATCATTTATATAGTGCCTACTGTGTGCCAAGCTAAGCACCAGACAAATATCCCATTTGATACTCACAACAGCCCTGGGAGGTAAGCAATGATCTGATCTCTATTTTACAGATGAGGAAACCAAAACAAACTGAGATTAAGTGACTCACCCAGGGTCATACAGCTAGTAAGTATCTGAGGCTCAATTTGAACTCAGGTCTTCCTGATTCCAGGGCACTATAGCACCATCTAGGGGCCCCTCTAAAAAGACAGGAGGGAGGCACATCTTTTCATCTTTTTTTTTCTAGCTTGATCATATTTACACAATGCTTAGTTTCTTTTTTGTTGCTGTTATTCTTGCCATTTACATTGTTGCAGTTATGGACAATATTATTTTCCTGGTTTTGATTACTTTGCTCTGCATCAGCTAACAGAAGTGCTTCTCTAAATTCTTCACATTCCCAAGGGAATGAATTTCTAATGCTCAAATTCCAGACAATATATTATCCTATTACTTTTACTTCTTTATTAGGGTATCATCCAAATTTAAATTTGTCATCCATTTTTTAAAGGAGAAGTTATTCAGTTGTATCTAATTCTTAAAATATACATTAAAAATATTTCCTGATGACATGCAAAGGTCTCTCAGAGAAATGCCATGGATTTTTTTTTTAATTTAGCATTTACAGATGAAAATGCTTATTTCTGAACTTAGGTTTTTGCAACAATTATTTTTTCTGCTTGGTAATTTTAGGTTTATAAATCAAACCCTAAAAAGGATCTTTTTATTCCCCTACCCCCATATTTTGTCTATATTTAGGATAGGCTTTCATACGGCAATTTAAGTGCTCCAATCACAAGACTTATGATCTGAACACCAAAACATAAACTCATAAAATCATGAATTTATCAGATCTTTCCTCCCCCCCTTTTTTTTTTGCCTTTTGGAGGGCAATTGGGGTTAAGTAACTTGCCCAAGGTTACATGGCTAGTATTTTTGTGTGGGTGTTAAGTATCTCAGGCCAAACCGAACTGGGGTTCTCCCGACTCCAGGGCCGGTGCTTTACTCACTGTGCCACCTAACCGCCCCAAGATCTTCCCTTTTAAGAAAAAAATAAATAAAGTGCAGCTCTTCATTAAACCACAGACAGGCAGCAATATGAAAGATCCTATTCTTAGATTTAAAGCTGGAAGGGGACTTGTAGGCACTCTGGCCCAACTGCCTCATTTTACAGAGGACAATGTGGCACCCCAGAAAAGTTAAGTGACTTGCCCATGGTTACACAGAGAATTAGTAGCTGAGTCCAAATTCCAACTTAGGTCTCCTGACCCGCCCTCCCCCCCATCCAGTTCTTTATACTGTATTATACTAATAAAACACTTATGTGAGGGTGGGAGTTGGGCAAGGGGAGGATGTCAGGCTGTCTTTCTAAACAAAATAATAAATTACTTGTACAAGTTGGTACCTTTCTCACTAGTCCTCACCATAAATTTTAAAATTCCTTCTCTCCTTTTGATTTATGTCTCCAAAGAAAGAGAATGTTGTCTACATATCTCCTTTGATTCTGTAATAAAGCTGGGCTATCCTCTAATTGTTCTCCTTCACAGTGTCTGGGTGGCCCAGTGGTTAGAGTGCTGGAGTTCAAATCCAGCCTGAGATACTTACTTGCTGTGTGATCCCAGTTTGTTTCAGTGTTCTCATCTATAAAAAGGGTACAATAATAGCACCTATCTCCCAAGGTTGTCATGAGGATCAATTGACATTATATATACATATGTGTATATATGTATGTATGTTATATATAAATAGTACAAAAATATGTGTATAATATATAGGTATACATACATACATATATCACTGGGCACCCAGGAGGCACTACATAAATATTATTGTTGTTATTATCACTATGCTTGCTATCTTAAGCTCTGCTTTTCTTAGCAGTTGATTGAAGGAAGAATTGCTAAAGGAGGTGAAAAATTGTGCTTTTTTTTTAAAGTGCTTTTAGACTCAGCCTGTGATTACAAGGTTATTTCAGTTATAGATCCAAGCTTATGCTGAAGTACAACTTTAAAAAAACAACAACTATATTTTTAAAGAAAAGTTAGCAGGATTTTAAGGGCAGAGATTTAAAGTGATTTCATGATAGTCTTCAAGAGAAAAGAGAAATGAATTGGAGGCCTAGAGGCCAAGGCTCCAGTCCTGACCCCATTCCTGGATCACTGGGCAGTGTCACTGGGAAATTCAATTCTTCTCTGTGGATATAGGTGATATCCATGGTCCCTTCTGGCTTTGATATTCTATGTTTCAATGTCTCCATTAAAAAAAGAAAAAGGATTGTTAACCCTTGAATAATTGAGAGTTGCTTTGAATGTAGGCCCACTAGTCACAGTCTCCCCTCCCTAGCAGCAACTTCTACTTTAATTAGCTCTTATTTTCTCTCTCCCACCCACCTGAAAAATAATTAAAAATAAAAAAAACAAAATCCTTATGACAGATATGCACAATCCAGCAACGAAAATTCCCTCATTGGCCATTTCCAAAAATATATATATATCTCTTTCTTCTCACTGAGACAAACACCTCTCTTTCAGTTCTCTGGAATCACAGCTTTTTGTTGCCTTAATCAGTTCTAAAAATCTTTCAAATGCCTTTGTAATGTTGTCGTTGTATAAATTGTTCTTTTGTTCTACCCACTTCACTCTGCATTGGTTCCTAAAGGTCTTCTCAATTTCCTCTGAAATTACACAATTCATTATTTCTTATGGGACAGTAATATTCCATTAAATTATGTATCATAATATGTTTAGCACATCTCCCACAGGTAGATACCCCTTTGTTTTCCAGGATTTTTTTTGCTACTATGAAAAGAGCACACATACACACACACATTTATAAGTGGGTCTTTTTATCCTTTGATCTCTTTGGGGTATATACCTAGCAGTAGTAAGACTGGGCCAAAGGGTACAAACAGTTTAGTATGTTTTGGGCATAGTTACAAATTGCTTTCCAGAATGACTGGGTTAATATACAGCTCCACCAACGATGTATTAGTGTGCTTGTTTTCCCACAGCCCCTGCAACATTTGTCATTTTACTCTTTTGTCATCTTTGCCAAACTGTTGGGTATGAGGTACAACTTCAGAGTTGCTTTAAATTTCATTTTTCTAATTACTAGCAAATTGGAACATTTTTTCACATGGTTGTTGATAGCTTGGCTTTCTTCCATAGAAAGCTGCCTGTTTAAATCCTTTGACCATTTATCAATTGGGGAATGGCTCTTTTTCTTATAATTTTGAATCAGTTCCTAATATCTCTTGGAAATGAGACCTTTATCAGAGAAACTTACTTTGAAGATTTTTCCTTAGTTCCTTAGTTTCCTTAGTTATTCCCTCCTAATTTTAGCTGGATTGTTTTTTTTGTGCACATTATAATTTTATATACTTGTATAATAATTTTATTTAATATATTTGATTTCATATAATTATAATATTATATAATCAAAATTGTCCCTTTCGTCTTCTCTATCCCTTGTTTGGTTATAAATTTTCCCCCTATCTATAGTTCTAAAAGGTATTTTCTTCCTTATGCCACTAAAGTTTGTATGAATGGCAAGTCACTTACCTTCTTTGAATTTCAGTTGCTGCCTTAGTAAAAATGAATGGAACAGGTCACCAGAGATAATACTCTCTGGTGGATAGCAGAGCCCAACATGTCCTGTATTTGATACCCAGGAACCTTGTGTCTCTGCCTAAAAAGACACAGGCTCCCTCCCTTCATCCTAGAAGGAGAGACCTGAAATTTCAAGACAGGGGAGAAATGAACAGCAACCTATGAGGCAGTAACAGGATTCCTTTGCATTGACTGAAAAAAATGAGAAGATTAGGGTCACTAATGCTGCTGGAATCAGGGACTGAACTATGAAGGGAGCTATGAAGCTCCCTGCAGGGAGGGAGACGATGCTGGAAAAACTATAACTACCCTAAGTTTCTGACATTTCCCCTCTCCCCACTCTCCCTTGCCCTCTATCCATCCACAGTGGGTATCCCTTTCCAAAGCTTATCTGTGCTTCTTGAAAGTCTCTCTTTTAGATGGCTGGTCACCAGGTCTCTCTAGAAACTGGTCCTGACAAAATCCAAAGACATGATTGATCTGTCCGTATTTCCTTTGCTCAAAAGCTGTGGGAGGGAAGTGATCACAGAAGGTGTGAGGGAAGCTCCCTTTCTAAATTGTAGAAGAAGAGAGTCTCCAGCTGGGGGCTCAGAGCAAATGAAATAAAATTTACTGATAAGCAGGGGAAAGATGAAGGCACATGAATCCATATTGTTATGGATTCCTCAGGGAAAAGAATGAACTAAGCAAAGGTATTAGGGAAAAGAGACTTAGGGAGGAGAAACTTTCTTTTGGCAATTCTTCTGGACTGTGTATATTTGTCATAAGGATTTTTTTTTTAAGTTGTTCAGGTGGAAGTGGGTGGGAGAGAGAAAATAAATGCCAATTAAAGTAGAATCCACTGATAGGGAGAGGAGACTGTGACCAGTGAGCCCGCATACAAACCAGCCCTCAATTACTCAGGGGTAACAACCCTTTTTTGTTTTTAATAGAGTCATTGGAACATAGAATGTCCAAGGTGGAAGGCACCTTGGGTGTTGACCAAATAAAAAGTCACACCTATGAATACCTCCAGGAGAAGCTGGGTGGTAAGAGTAGGCACAGAATGGGAGGAGGAATCCAAGAAAGGAGTTCATTTTTGTGCCATACCAAACAAAACCAGCCCCAAGCTGCTGACATTAGAAAAATGAGACAGTTTGACCAGAGAATGTTCTAAGGTGTCTTCCACTTCTGACATACTGGGATCTTTTCAAGGCTGTGCTAGGGTTAGCTCAGACTGGCTTTTGAGAATTTATACCTTGGAAAATGGCAAACAATAAAAATTAAGGCTTAATTTTTGGTTTTGTTGGCTGTCTAGATTTAAGAAAGTAATGGGAAAATGTTAATAATGCAAATTTAACTTGAAAGTGTGTCGTACCTTTCAGAGAGCTGATTGTTAAACATCTACCACTGGGTCTCTGTCTTAGATTCCCCTCTGAACCACTTTTCCCCCCACCCAAATTTATCAATCTCAGTTATTTCTTCTTAGATTGATTTCCCTAACTCTCTCCACTTTGTCCTTATCACACTTAAATGGGGGGGGGGGGGGTCTCTAATGGGACTTAGTCCAATCAGCCAACCAACAATCATTGATTAATGATTTGGGTGGGGTACAGATAAAGTATCCAGGACAATCCTTTCCTCTTTCTTTCCAGAATTCTTTCCTACATTTGTTGTTTGCCCCACGTTTTCAAAGATGACTATGACATCAGGAAGATGATGCCATGACTTGCGATTGAATTGGATCTAAGTGAGGGAGGGCTGTGCAAAGTCACCAGCCTCACTTTCTCCTCCGGAGCCATTTGGGTCCAGTGGCCAGATATAGATCAGGATGACTGGAGATGGCCCGCCTTCCAGATTTAGAGGAAGTCTTTGCTTTTTGGAAGCTGAGCTCCTAGCTCAGGTATCCTAAACTGTGAAAGAGGGCTTTTTAGTCAGAGTTTAAAAAGGGCAATTTCAGGACTGGAATTGGGGGAGGGGGTGTTTTCTTAGCAGGATGTTTGAAAGTGGACTTGTTCTCCAGATTCCTAAGAGCTCTAAGTGGTCCAGAATCGATAAATTAGGAGAGGGAGGCATAGAGATGAAAGGAAAGGGTTCTACTCCTGCCTCCACCGATTGTTAACTGTTCTTCCTTGGCTGAGTCCTTGAGCCTGTTTCTTCATTTGTAAAATGGGAATAAAAATACTTACAAAGAAGTTCCTGGGAAATGTAGGTAACGTCAAAACAAAAGCTTGACCTTTCTTTTTTTTTTAATTTTTTTTTTAATATTTAAAGCAATCAGGGTTAAGTAACTTGCTCAAGGTTACATGGCCAGGTGTTTCTGGGTTGGTGCTAAGTGTCTGAGCCCTGGATTTGATCTCCAGGTCATGCCTACACTGGAGCCAGTGCTCTTACTCGCTGTGCTACCTGGCCGCCCCAAAAGCTTGACCTTTCTGTAGTTGAACCCTGTTGATATTCCTTTCTTCTAGGATTGTAGCCTTGGAGCTGGAAAAGATCATAGAAATATCAGGTCCAAATCTCTTATTTTTCACACCAGGAAACTGAGACCCAGAGAGATTACAAAATTTTTAAAAGAATGAGTTGCATGAAGGAGATACAAAACTATGCTATTTGCCTCTTTTTGTATCCCTGCACGGTTCCTGGCACAATATCAGAGCTAAATGTTTATTGATTGATTACTCTGTGAGGTCTGAGGGGAAAAGGCATTACCTGTTTTGGAGGAGGATCAAGGAAGACTTCTTGGAAGAGGTGGCATTTGAACTGAGTCCTAAGGCAGGAATCCAGCAGGTATGGAGAACATTCCAGACATAGGAAATGTCTAAGCAGGCATGGAGACCAGAGAATGTTTGGGGAGCACAGAGTATTACAAGCTAACATTTATGTTTTCTCAAGGCTTGCTAAACACTTTATACACGCTATCTACATTTGATTTCACAACACCCCTGTAAGGTAGGCACTAATATTATACCCATTTTGCAGAGGAGGAACTTGAGTCTGAAAGCAGTTAAAGGACTTGACCGGGGTCCAACAGCTGGTGTCTCTAACTCAGGTCTTCCTGACTCTAGGTCCAGCCTTTTATCCACTATACGACCTAGTTGTCTCTCAAGGATGACAGGTACATAGAGTGAGTGTCTCCTGCTCTGGGATCACAGTCCATAATAGGAGATATCCTCAGTGTTGAGAAGTGGGAGATGAGTGAAAAGAGGAAAAAACCCCATGGACAAAAGCTGCCGGGGCCCTTCCTTCACTCACTCCCCATTAGCCCTAGTCCAGGGGAGTTGCCCACCCTGACCTAGAATCTGAGCTCACAATTAGCACGGAACCCTACCAGTTTACATTCATGGAGCCCTGCCCAGTTTTCATCCTTTGGAGAATATCTTTCTCAGTGGACTGAGCCCCCAGCTGGCTTGTGGGAAGTCAGCTCCAAGATCTCGAGGGTCTTCCTTGGTGAGGGACCCAGGCTCTGCAGGCGTTGCTGCTGTTCAGACCAGCCTCTAGGCAATTATTCCAGTGAAGGAGAACAGGACGCCCTCGCTGTTCCAAGCAGCCGCTGGCTGGCTGGCTCCCAGGAGGCCAGGTGGGGCTCATCCACTGGGACTGCTGTCCTTCCTCTGCAAGGATTTCAGGGAGGAGAGAGAGAGAAGGGAGGGAGAACCACAGCCCCACAACAGAGAGTAGAATCCAAGCCAAGCCAAAGGCAAGGAAGATGAGGTTGATTTGGGGTGAGGTGAGCAGGTCTTCCTGGAGAGAAATAGCCCTCAGGTTAATAAAAATTCAGCCACAGAGTGACTCAGTCTAGAGGTTCCATGGTCTTACCTGCCGAGCTTCCTGCTTGGTTTGGTTCCTGGCCCTGCATTCCAGATCTAAGGATGCTGGAGGTGCTTCAGGAAGCTGTTAGGGTCTAGAAGGAAGAGCCCTCCTGAGTCCCATATCAGTTACTTAATATTTGCAGGGAGACAGTGTGGCATAATGGGTAGAATCTTTGGCCTGGAGTCAGGAAGGCCTGGGTTCAGATGCTGCCTCTGATCCTTATTAGCTGAGGACTATCAGCCAGGCTCTTTACTCTCTGAACCGAGAGAGAGTAGTTTGTATTCACTCCCTCCACTGCCCAGCACTAGCACCTTCTCTTCTTAACTCCGCATGAGGCCTCACCATTCTGCTGTACCTTCTTTTATCCTGGTATCCCACATTCTCAGTCTCATTGGCTTGACCTTTCTATAGCATTGAATGCTTCCTGTTGACCACTCCCTTCTCTATGGTATTCCTAGGATTGTAGACTTTAAGCTGGAAAAGGAATCAATTCCAGACCTCTTATTTTACACATAAGGAAACTGAGGCCCAGGGAGGTTATGTGACATATAGGATCATCAGATCTAGAGTTAGAAATGGTCTTAAAAGTCACCTTGTCCAACCCCTTCATTTACAAGTGGGGAAACTGAGGTCATGGAGGTTAAGAGACTTGCCAGAGGTCACACAGGGAGTAAAGGGGAAAGGTAGGATTTGAACTCGGCTCTTCTGACTCCTTGTTTGGTCATTTCAGTCACATCCAACTCTTCCTGACCCCAGTTGGGGTTTTCTTAGCGAAGAGACTAGAGTGGTTTGCCATTTCCTTCCCCAACTTATTTTACAAATAAAGAATCTGAGACAAACAAGGTTAAGTGACTTGCCCAGAGTCATACAGCTAGTAAGTGTCTAAAGCTAGTTTAGAACTCAGGAAGGTGAGTCTTCTTGATTCCAAGCCCAGTGCCACCTAGGCAGTGACTGACCCCGAGGCCAGTATATTTTCCATTACACCACTCCCTCCACCCTTGATTTTGATACAACCCTGTCCTGGTTCTCCTCCTACCTCTCTGACTGTTCCTTCTCTGGCTCCTTCTGTTCCTCTTGCCCCCTTAAATGAGCTGTCCCTTGGCCATCTTCTCTCCCTCAATTCTCTTCTTCATCTCCTCTTATGGCTTCAGTCAACAATTCAGAGCAGATAATGACCCATTGTCATCTCTGGCCCTCACTCCTTTCCCTGGGATTCTAGTGAAGGTAAATTTTGATGGTCAGAAGCTGCCTACTTAACTTGGGGTTTACTGGCTAGATTTCTTTCTCCCTACCTTCCTTCCTTCCTTCCTTCCTTCCTTCCTTCCTTCCTTCCTTTCTTTCTTTCTTTCTTTCTTTCTTTCTTTCTTTCTTTCTTTCTTTCTTTCTTTCTTTCTTTCTTTCTTTCTTTCTTTCTTTCTTTCTTTCTTTCTTTCTTTCTCTCTCTCTCTCTCTCTTGCTTTCTCTTTTCTTCTTGCACAAGACCTTATTAAACACAGTTCACTCTTAAGCTCATAGATTGGACTATAATAGATCCTTGCCTAAGCTCTACTTAATGACTTTTAATGACTCCACTTAAAGTATTTTGAACCCTCCTGGCTTACAGTGAATGCCAATGGTAACTGTTTCTCTTTGGAATAGCAACCCTGAGGGTCTTCCCCTCCCAGCTTGATTTTTTTTTTCTTTTTCTCTAATTGAAGGGGCCATCATTGACTCACTTCTTAAAGAGGCCTATTCACTGAATGGATATTACCTCACTCTAAGTGAGTACTTGAAAATGCCTTAGCCTAAAAGGGCCAGGGTCTCTCTTTGCATCCTGGGCCATCTCCAGTCATCCTGATGAAAATCTGGCCCCTGGACCCAGATGGCTCTGGAGGAGAAAGTGAGGTTGCTCACCTTGCACAGCCCTGCCTCACTTAAATCAAAGTCAACTGCAAGTCATGTCATCATTTCCCAGATGCCATGGTCCTCTTCAAAAATGAAGGACATGGGGCAGCTAGGTGGCGCAGTGAATAGAGCACCGGCCCTGGAGTCAAGAGGTCCTGAGTTCAAATCCAGCCTCAGACACTTAACACTTACTAGCCAGGTGACCTTGGGCAAGTCACTTAACCCCAATTACCCTGCCTTCCCCCTCCAAAAAAAAAATGAAGGACAAACACAAAGCCTTAGGGCCACATCAGAGTCAGGATTCCATGAAACTTATAATCTTTCCTCAGAATTTTCCTCTTCCCCTAACTTCTCTAGCTCTTTGAATAGTCCATGCTGAGGTTCTCCCAGTTCTCCAGATAGGAATCCTCAGAACGATCTTGGCCTTTTCCTTCTTCCTCCTCTGCCATCTTTGGTTACAGGGGCACCTTGTCCTGACTGCTCCCACTTCACCCATTCCAGCCTCAGTTTCCTCATCTATAAAATGGGGATAACAGCAACAGCATCCACCTCATGGGGTCATTGTGAAGATCAAGTGGGAGAATGTTTGTAAAGCTCCATGCAAACCTTAAAGTGCTGCATGATTGTGAGCTAGAGTTTGTAAAATGCTTGACATACATTATCTCATTTGATCCTTCCAACAACCCTGGGAGGTAGATTTCACGGGCATTTTTATTATTCCCATTTTGCAGATGAGAAAACAGAGGCTCAGAGATATTGCATGGCTTTTCCATGTTGACACAGGCTATTAGTATCTGAGGCAGGTTTTGAGCCCAGGTCTGTTTTGGCATCAGGTTTAACTTACTGCTTAGTTTACTATTCTGTGTTGCCTTTCTTGAAGCTGGCTTTATAGTGCTTACTATATGTTAAGCATTTTTTAATTATCATATTATATTTTTATATTATTATGTATTTAATATATTATATTATTATATATTGTTTTATATATTCCCTTATATATTTGTTATTATAATATTCTATTTGTAATTATTATAAATTAGAAATATAATTATTATCTCATTTGTTTCTCACAACAACCCTAGGAAATAGGTGTTATTATTATTCCAATTTTACAGTTGAGGAAACTAAGGCAGTTAAAAGTAAAGTGACTTGCCCAGGGTCACACAGCAAGTATCTAAGGCTGGATTTGAACTCAGGGTCTTCCTAATTCCAGCAACTCTGGTACCTGATACATAAGGCCCCCTTTAGGGAGAGACTCTGAGATACTATCCTAATGCACAGACATACTGCACCTACTAGGGGATGGAACAGGAAAAGACAGAGACCAGGAAGAGGTAACCTGGGGCCACCAGATCCCACCTTAGTTATAGCTCTAGGAAGAAGGGAGTCACTTGATCATTTCTTATTTTAATAAATTAATTTTATTAACTATATTTCCCCGCTCAGTTATTTCTACCTGGTGATGGAAAATGAAGGCTATTATTACCCTGTAACTTTTAGTACCCACGGAATAAAGCCCCAACCACCCGACTCAGGTTTTAATGTGGGAGCCAATGGACTCAAGCATTTATTAAGTACCTACTGTGCGCCTATAATTGTGCTCAGCAATGGGGATACAAAGAGGAAGCAAAAGTAGTCTATAAATCATATACATATATACATACAAGATACATGCAAAGTGCACAGAAGGTAACCTCAGAGGTAAATAGTGCCTGGGGGCTGGATGGGGAGAGGGGGAAGGACTGAAAGAGGTCTCCTCCCCAAGGTTTGTTTTGAGCTGTGTCTCGAAGGAAACCAGAAATTTGAAGAGGCAGAAGTGAGGAGGAAGGGCATTCCAGGTGTGAGGAACAGCGAAGGCAAAGACATGGGGCCAGGAAGCAGAGCACTGTTGTTATGAGAAACAGCAAACTCTCCAGTATGACTGGACCATAGACTTTGTGGAAAAGAGGAAGGAATAAGACTGAAAGGGCAGGGATTGTCCCGCTTATGAAGAGCTTTAAATGCCAAATAGAAGACTATATTTCTGTTTTGGATATGTGTTAAATGTCCAAGGGCAGCTAGGTGGTGCAGAGGATAGGGCACCGGGTATGGAGTCAGGAAGACCTGAGTTCAGTTCTGACCTCAGACACTTACAAGCTGTGTGACCCTGGGCAAGTCACTTAGCCCCGGTTGCTTGTTTCCTCATCTGTAAAATGAGTTGGAGAAGGAAATGGCAAACCACTCCGGTCTTTTTGCCAAGAAAACCCTAAATGGGGTCATAGAGAGTTGGACATAACTGAACAAGAATAAAAAAATAAATGTCCAATAGGGATTTCATGTGGCAGGATTGAAGCTCAGGAGAGAGACTAGGGCTGGATATATAGATCTGGGAACCACCTACATTGAGATGATATTTAAACCCACAGAAGCTGGTGAAATAACCATATGAGAGAATACAGACCCAAAGAAGAGGGACCAGGGCCTTGGGGGCAATATCTTTGTCCAGAAAAAAAGAACGAGAAGGAACAGTCAGTGAGGTCTGAGGAGGACTCAAAAAGACGAGTGTAAGGAAAACACAGAGAGGAGAGAGTATCTGGGAGAAGGGGTTGGAGGCTCTACAGGGAGGCTCGAAAGGATGAAGGCTGAGAGAAGGCCATTAGGCTTGGACACGGTCGATCACTAGTCATTTTGGAGGGGGACATTTCAGCTGAATGATGGATGGATTTGGAAGCCAGACCACAGAGGGTTTAGGAGAGAATGAAAGGAACCGGGTAAGAGGTAGTGAATGTAACCAGTTTGTTCCCTCAATTGTTTTAGGGAGGGAATGAGGTAGAAGCCAGTGGATAATCCCAGACTCAGAATTCCTCTGGGTTTCCCAGCCTCCCTCTTTTCTCAGTGGACAGGCAGGAGATCAGCTTTCCCAGCAAGTTCAAACACTTACCTCATTTGAACCCTGGAACCTGGTCAGACTCAGGGTCAGGCTCTGCTCTTCCTCTCTTCAGATGTCCTTTGAGAATTCCAAGGCTTCGGGTCTCGAAGGCCTCCTATCTGTGCTGCAGTTTCCTGATGGTCTTTTCTAAGGAAACTCATACTTTGTGAGAGGAGAAATCAAAAGGCCGTTTCAGGACATGCCTGTTCAGTGGCCTTTCCTGGAACAGGGACTAAAGCAGGGAGGGTGGAAAGGAAGGGGCAGACAAGGGAAGCCTCATCCATCTCAAATTCTGAGTTAAGATCTCATGAAGCAGCCTTGAAACTATCCATTCAACCACCTGGCCCATGACAAGTAACAATAGATGGTGGTAAATGCCACCACAGGTCAGCCTGCAGTGCCTTCATGAAAGCAAGACAGTTATTTTTCCCCATTCTCAGAATGGGGAAAAGGGGGCCAGCATGTTACTGAAAATAATGTTTCAGGGAACAGAATGATGGGTACCTGGAAAATAGATCTCTTCTTTCTCCCAGCTTGGATCTGCTTTTCTTCAAAAAATATTATTTTCCTCATTTGTTGCTTTGCAATCAAATAATCAGCATTTCCCAGGGGAATCAGTACCCTCTGTCAACACCAAAAACCAAAATGCTTTTTCTTCTTCTTTGCATAAAAGATGCGTATGTTTTCAAATGAAAAGTTTGTGCCTCTTTTTATAATAGAAAAGATCTGGTTGTTCATCAGCTGTGGAATGGGTAAACAGATTGTGGAACCTGGATAAATGCAGTACTGTTGGGACATAAGAAATGTTGTACAGGGAAGTAGGGGAAGATCGATATGAATGGATGCAAAGGGAAGGGTAGTGTTGATTCCATATACACAATAGCTACAACAAGGGGCATGGAAAGAGTGAAAAGAAACCAAAACTCAATTCAGCATATAAATTGTAATGACCAAGGTTGGCCCCCAAGAAGAGATATCCAAATGTATTTCTCTCCTTTCTTTGTAGAGATTGGGAATGGAGGTTCCCACATGACTAGAATGGACTCTCTCCTTACCTCTATTTCATAGTGTTCTCTCTCTCTCTCTCTCTCTCTCTCTCTCTCTCTCTCTCTCTCTCTCTCTCTCTCTCTCTCTCTCTCTCTCTCTCTCTCTCTCTCTCTCTCTCTCTCTCTCTCTTTCCCTCTCTCTCTCTATCTCTCTCTCTCTCTCTCTCCTTCCTTCTCTTTCTCTCTCCCTCTCTCTCTCTCTCTCTCTCTCTCTCTCTCTCTCTCTCTCTCTCTCTCTCTCTCTCTCTCTCTCTCTCTCTCTCTCTTCCTCTCTCTCTCTCTTTCTCCCTCCCTCCCTTTCATCCTTTAAAATGAAGCTCATATACCTTCTTCTTCATGAAGCCTTTCATGTACCACCAGCTGCTGGTGTCATCCCTCTCAAATTACCTCATACTTTGTATGAGTATAGAACACAACTTATACTGTCAGATTTGCTTTCTGTGTTAGTTTTGCTGAACTGCTATGGGGGGGGGGGTTCTTTTTTATTTGTTGCTACAACGGATGGCTCTCTGAGTTGGGGAAGGAGAAATCTATTGGGAAATGAGGGTGATGTAAAAAATAACAATTTTTAAAATATTAAGTTAATGCCTAGAGGGGGGAAAATCCTTATTTGGACCTTAAAGTCCATTAATAACAATTGGCATCATTGTCCAGGACAGGACATCTTGCTACTGTCCATTTGCTTCTAACACCCTGGCCCATCTGCTGGCTATTTTTGAGTCTATCCCTTCTGACCTCTCTTAATCATGTAATTGGAACATTTGTCCCTTTTTTTCAGAGCTCAAATGAGCCTTTCCCCCTTGAGTCACTGATGCAGATGACAGATGCCTTTGGGAAGGGATAGGGCCATGAAATGCCCAGAAAACCAGGATGCATTCATTCCCAGGTCAAGCTTTTTCTTCAAAAGCTAGAAAGGTTTGGGGCATAGATCACAAAACTGGACATGAGGGGAAGGTTGCTCCTTGGCATGCATGGTGATCTCATAACAGTGGAAAGGGACCTCAGAGGTCATCAGTCCAAATAGTTCATTTTACAGGTTAGAAAACTGAGTCCCAAGAAAGCAAAGTGACTTGCCCAACCAAGGTGACAGTCACAGCTCTGGAGCTGGAAAGAACCTCAGAGGTCATCTAACATCTTTTTTACGGATGAGGGAACTGAGGCCCATGGAGGTTAAGTGACTTTCCAAAAGTCCAATAGCTAAAAAGAGGCCAAGGTGAGCTTCGAACCTAGGTCCTCTGACACCAAAGCCAGTGGGCTTTCTCCCCTACCTATCACATCATTCCCTGTGTGAGCCTGTAGCTTAATTTTCAATCTCTTTCCCTGATCAGCAATTGCTTTGCTTTGCCTGATAAGTATTTCTAGAACCAGAAGGACTAAAGATGGGGCAAAACAAAATGTATATTGTCTCCTCTGATAGAATATGAAGTCCCTGAGGACAGGGACTGTTTCATTTTTGTCTGACTCATAGTGTCTGACTCATGGTGGGTGCTTTCCAAATGTTTATTGATTGAGCTAACAATTCAAGAAAAATCAAAGGGCCACCGCCATGTGATTTTGGTTGTATCTGTA
Source organism: Petaurus breviceps papuanus (assembly GCF_028583685.1). Taxonomy (NCBI): domain Eukaryota; kingdom Metazoa; phylum Chordata; class Mammalia; order Diprotodontia; family Petauridae; genus Petaurus; species Petaurus breviceps. The sequence goes on from NW_027185798.1 coordinate 24,045,270, forward strand.
AATGTTAAGGATATTCAAAGGAAAAGGTCAGTTTTGAGGGTGGGCTTAGTCAGAGAAGGCTCTGAGGAAGATGTGAAGGTTGAGGACCAGAAATTTAGAGCTGGAAGAGATCTTGGAGATTGTTTAGCACAATCTGTCCCCCCCTTTTTTTTAAAATAGATTACAACACCAAGGTCCAGAAAAGTGAGGTGAGTTATCCAAGGTCACACAATGTCCGGTTAAGGATTTGAACCCATATCACCTATCTATACATCAATAGATGTATAGCTCACTTACTTGACTTTGGGCAAATTACTGAACCTCCATGGGCCTCAATGTGGGGGGCAGGGTTTAACTCTGAGGTTACTTTCTACCATCTTTCCTCCTTGTGACATAGAAAAAGGCAGTAATGACTTGAAGGCAGAGTTACAGAACATAGCTCTCCCAGACTCCCCTGGCTATTACAATCAAAACCAATGGGGCTGGTCCTTCAGATACATTAGGAACATCCACACTCACTGGGTTCCCCTTCCATCTCATAGTTGCTGGGATTTTTTCTTATTTTGTGCCTGATCCCAGAAATAGTCAAAATGCATATTACAGGGGAGAAAAGAAAGAGATGGCAAGCCTGAGAATCCAGTCTAACACCATCCAGGCGTGTGTCTTGTTTTAAAAAATGTGTCTGAGGCTGGAAATTTCTTCCTAAAAGGGGAATGGTTTTCTGGAAACATGAGCCTTAAATTATCATCTCATCACATTCTACCAAAATACTGCTCAGTCTTAAAAACATTCTTTAAGATTATATTGGTGCATTTTGGTTTTTTTTTAAGGTAATACATGTGCAATCATATTAATCATATTTCCACATTAGTCATGTTGTGAAAGAAGACTCAGAACATAAGGAGAAAACTATGAGAAAGAAAAAAAATGAAAATAATATGGTAGACTCCATAGTTCTTTCTCAAGACATGGATAGCGTTTTCCATCATGAGTCTTTTGGAATTGCCTTAGATCCTTGCATTGCTGAGAAGAGCTAAGTCTATCAAAGTGAGTCATTGCACAAAGTTATTCTTACTGTGTACAATGTTCCCCTGGTTCTGCTCATTTCGTTCAGCATCAGTTCATATAAGTCTTTCCAGGTTTTTCTGAAATCCATCTGCTCATCATTTCTTATAGCATAATAGTATTTGATTGCATTCCTATACCACAACTTTTTCAGCCATTTCCCAATTGATGGACATCCCCTCAATTTCTAAATCTTTGCCACCACAAAAAGAATGTGCATTTTGTTTTTTGCTGATGTCTAAAAGACTAATGTCTTTTCCAAATATGCTGCCTTCTTCAACCCACCTGGTGAGCCTTCCCTTTGTAACAAAGAAAAATGGCCAAGCAAAATTACTGAGCACAGAACTCCATATAGGGCTCTGAACCCACCTCTCCAAGGAAAGGAGGGAGGAAGATTTCTTCATCTCTGGGCTGTGATCGCTTATTCATTGTTTGTATTTTTCATTCCTCTTTGTAGCTGACACTTCTTTAGGTCTAGGATGGCGGAGGGTCACCTCATGGACATGGGATTTCTAAGACTGAACCAGAGCCCTTCCCCAGCTGCCAAAGAATGGATGTGGAAGGAAGATGGCATGTGGGTGTATATCATGTATATGCCCTGGCATATGTGCCCACATCACCATGGACTAACTCCCACCCTCACAACACCCCATTTCCAGGCTTTGTCCTACTTAGGGAACCTCCCATAGGCTTGGTACAAGCCTCCCACTTGGTGATCTACCCAAAATGATACCAGGATTTGGAGGCAGTCTTAAAAATCCCTATAAGACAGGGCGTCTAGGTGGTGCAGTGAATAGAGTACAGGTCCTGGAGTCAGGAGGACCTGAGTTCAAATCTGGCCTCAGACACTTAACACAAAACTAGCCGTGTGACCTTGGGCAAGTCACTTAACCCCAACTGCCCTGCCCTCCCCCTCCAAAAAGCAAAAAAAAAAATCTAAAATAAAATTCCTATAATATGAGGAGGTTGGATGGGGTGGCCTTTGGTACATGAATGAAACGGATAGATGAGAGAGAGATAGATAAAATAAATGTCTTTTATTCAGTGTTTTCTATTTGACAGACACTGTGCTAAGCCCTGGGCATTTAAAAACAAGCAAACCCCAAGGTCTGCCCTCAAGGAACTCACAGTATAGTGAGAGGAGATAACCCAGAACAGTGGGGGGCTGTCACGAGCCCAGCACCGTGGGTGACAGTTGGTGCCTGGGAAGTGAGACAGAAGCCTGGTTCCAGACAAGAAAGACAAGAGGTTCACTCTCAGGGGCAGGGGTGGCCCAAAGAATCACAGCACTGGAGCTGGAAAGAGCCTGGAAGGTCATTTAATCCAACCCCTTCACAGATGAGGAATCCGAGGCTCCAGTCTTGGCTCTGCATTGCCCTCTCTGTGGTACAGTGGGCAAGGCAAACTCTCTTCTTTGTGGGGGAACATGACTAAAATGACCTCTAAGGCCCCTTCTACCTCCAAATCTGTGCTTCTATAATACTCTGGTGGCAGACAGATGGACTGAGATGATGGAGTCACAGAGTAGGGCACTGGAGCCAGGAAATGAGGTCGGGGGGGTAGGTGATGTGTCCAGGGTCACGCAGGTAATGAGCGTCAGAGGACAGATATAAATAGTGATAATACACATTTACAATGCTTACACTGTGTGTGTGCTCTACAACCATTATCTCATTTCATCCTCACAGCAGCCTTGGGAGATGGGCGCTGTTATTGTCTTGACTTTACAGCTGGGAAAACTGAGAAATAGCTAACATTTGTATAACATTTACTGTAGCTCAGGCACTGTCTTAAGGGCTTTACAAATATTACTTCATTTGATCCTCATAACACCCTTGAGACGTCAGGGCTATTCTTATCCCTGTTTTACTGATGTGGAAACAGAGGCAGATCGAGTAAGTTGAGTGACTTGCCCAGGGTCACACAGCTAGCTGGTAAGCATCAGAGGTGGGGTTTGAACCCAGGTCTTTTGATTCCAAAGTTATTGCTCTTCCTTCACTGCGCTAAACATGCCAAGTTGCTTCAATAGTTCCTCAGACAGCCTGATTTTCTCACCATCTCATTCTTTTTCCTTTGGACTCTTTCAATACTCCAAAGA
>NW_027185798.1:24048421-24053212 GCF_028583685.1 Petaurus breviceps papuanus
CCTTCCTTCCTTCCTTCCTTCCTTCCTTCCTTCCTTCCTTCCTTCCTCCCTTCTTACCTCAGTGGAATGGAAGCTCCTTGGGAGCAAGCACTGTCTTTCTTCAGTCTTTATGTCCCTGAGGGCACAGTGAGAGTCAGTGGATTGAATAAGAAAGATTCAGGTTTTGTCTCTAATGAATCCTGGTCCAAACTAGCCCTCGTCTTTGGCCTGGTCACTTAATCTCTCAGTGCCCTAGGCAATGCTCTAAGACCACAAATAATAGAATAGTTGTGGGTTTACTTTGGTGGAAGGGGTTTGCTTACTTGGAGCTTCCTATGCAAATAAAATCACAAGCTTAGACACCTCCCCCCCCCTTAATAATAATAAGATTCAAATAATAAATACTTGCTGGAGTCACTGAATTGGAGGAAGTCATTAGTGGAGGTCTGCCATGTCCCTGGGGGGATGAGAGGGGGGAGGGCCAAGCTGAACATACACCCCCATTGGCTGGGCTCTGACCAGGGCAGAGCCCCCTGGGGCTGGCACCTCCCTTGCTCTAGACCCTGGGCTCCTATTAATGGGGGGTAAGAGGCACTGGTTATTTGGACAGCCTTCTCACCCTGGTGGCTCTGAGAGAGGCTCCTTGCCTGCTAGGAGGACTAGCTCTGGGGCAGACCAAGAGCTGATGTGTATTTTCCTGTGGTCATACAGGAGCCCCTCTCTGTCAGAGCGGAGCTGGTGCAGATCGAAGAACTGAGGGTTTATCTACAAGTCTGTGCATCCAGGGAACCTTGTGTTCGGACTTTTCCAGGGCGGGGAGGGAGCAGCAGCTCTGAGTCCCTGGAATCTGTGCCCAGAGGCCTGACATCATAGGACTTGGCCTGGCCTGTTGTCAGGCCTGCCGGGCTGTCAGTGGCAGCGGGACAGGGCAGGCAGAAGGAGCCAGAGTCAGGAGCCACCCCCGAAGCCCCCTTCTCCCATTGCTGAGTTTTCCCCTAAACTCCCACCTGTAGCCTAGACCAGCCATCCTTGGGTCTTCTCTTGGGACTTTCCATCCCTCCCTCCCCCTGCCCCAAACTTCTCAGCTCCCCACCCCCCTTCCTCCACCCCCATTGTAATCCCCTTAGAGGAAGGGCCTGTATCCCCAGGGCTTAGCACAGTGCCTGACACATACCTTAATATATGCTCCTGGACTTGCCTTGATTTGATCCCCTGGAGGGAGCAGTGAGGGAGTCATTTAATAAAAGAAAGCCATTAACTAAGTGGCAAAGTGAGTAGAGGACAGGACCTGGAGTCCATGAGACCTGTGATCAGGTCCTGTCTCTGTCACCGTGGGCAAATTACTTAAACTCCATCTGCCTCAGTTTCCTCATCTGTAAAATGGGGATAATAATAGCACCTAACTCCCAGGGTTGTTGTGAAGATCAGATGAGATGATATTGTAAAGCTCTTTGTAAGCCTCAAAGCATGAGAATGGTAACTATTAATAATGATAACAGCCATCATAAATAATAAAGAAACGAAGCATCCTTCTAGGGATAATCCAAAGGGTAACACTACAGAGTGTAGGAGATTGTAGAATCATAGATCAAGACCTGGAAGGCGTCTTTGAGGGGGATTCTATTTTTTTCATAGGAATAACGTCCCATTGGTGTCTCATCTGAGGACAAGGATTTGACCTAAGATTTGGAGTTGGGACCATATCCATGATTTTACTGGTATAGGGGCCTCCCAATGAGGAATCCTTCTACCAGCACAGACCACCGATTGTTCCGCAAGCTACGGTTTTAGGGAGTTGCTTGGGACACTGAGGGAGGGTGAATGGCCTGCCCAGGGTGACCCAGACAATATGTCGGAAGACGTCTTCCTGTGTCTGCGGCTGACTCTTCACTCTTTCTCTCTTAACGTAAGCTACATTTACAGATATTATAATTACTATTAAGAATAATAATAATAGCTTACATGCCCATAAAGACAGCTGACTCGAATACAGTGTTTTAGGGTTTGGTAAGCCCCTTATAAACATTACCTCATCTGTTTCTCATAAGAACCCCCACCGAAGCATGCAACATAAGCATTGTTAGGATAAGATGTCACAAGTTACAAGAACCATAAACCTTGATTGTCCCATCAGAAATGTGCTGTAGATACAAATACATGAGGGGGCTAGGGTACCTTACCTCATGTTCTCTAAAGTTAAACTGTATCACAAACTCAATGTAAAACTAATTTCCCTCACTATTAACACTGATTAAACCACTCTGCTTACTGTCCTAGAATCTTAAAGGTCCTTCTGTGTCGATTTAAAATTTTTATTTCCCAGCGGCTAGGGTTATAAACCTGGACAAGCCTTCAGGAGCCATCTAGTCCAAGGGGTTCGACCAGATGATCTCTGAGGTCTTTAAACCAGCCCCGAATGTCTGTTTAGGGATTGGTGGAGATTGAGTAAAACTTAAGAACCCAGTATGTCTTAATAAGCTTGAGCACAGAGATGGAGTCTTGGTCACATAAGATGGGAGATGTAGAGCTGGAAGGGTCCTTCATCTAACCCAACCCCCTCATTTTACAGAGAGGGAAACTGATATTTTATCAGAAAGATAAAATATTTTGCCCAAAGTCACAAGTGACAGATCTGAACCCAAAATGTATTTGTTCATGTTCTGCCTCCAAAACCATAGTCTTTTGCATCAAGGAACTTTTTGTTTCTTTGTTTTTAATTAAATTTATTTACTTTTAGTTTTTAACATTCACTTCTGTAAGATTTAGAGTTCTAAATTTTCTCTCCCTCCCTCTCCTCCCAAGACAGCATGCAACCTGATATAGGCTACACATATACATTCATAGTCAACATATTTCCACATTAGTCATGTTGTAAAGAATTAGAACCAAAGGGGAAAACCACGAGAAAGAAGGAACAAAAAAGAGAGAAAAAGTAGTCTGCTTCCCTCTGCATTCCGATTCTGTAGTTCTTTCTCTGGATGTGCACAGCATTTAAGGAATGTCCATTTTAATCAACTAAGAGAGGGTCTTCTGTTCTGTCCTCTGGGTTCATTTTGAGAATTGGGAAACAGGCTGAGAGAGTTGAAATGACCTGTCTAACATCACATAGGCAGCAAATGGCAGAACTCCAGCCCTTCGGACTCTTAATCCAGCACTCTTTACTGTGAGACAGATGGCATTCTTATGACAGCCACCACCACCGCCACCCTGGATCTCCTGGCCCATCTGGGACGTTGGCAGCTGCATCAGTTTCCTCTTGGGTGCCTGCTGCTGTCACACTGTGGCTCTGTGACTCACTCCTTGGCTGCTCCCTCCCTCCCCAGCTATCTTGTTACTACCTGAGCACAACAGGCCTCCTTCATTCCCTTCCTGCCTCACTGGGCTGAAGCGCCCTCTTCACTTTCTTGTTTTTCTTCCAAACAGACCAAAACACTGGCTGAGTGTCCTGAAGGCCAGGTTCAGCTTTTCCATCAACACCCCACCCTCCCTTTTCCCTGGAGGAGTTTCACTCCCTGAGCACCACCCTGAAAGACAGACCACAAAGGCCACACTGTCTGGTGGAGACTCCAGCCTCCAGAGTCTCCCCATCTGTCTCTGCTCTCCTAAGTACCCTAAGCAAATCCGGTGGGCAGCAATGAGAGAAAGGAGGCAGTGTGTACCCCTGACCGGAAAAGGGAGGCACCCCTCACTCAATCCAGGGATCTTAGGATTCCTAGAGCAGTTGGATCCATTAGCTTGAGGGGATTCCTGCGGTTGGGTTTTTGAGAATTGTCCAGTATGCTAGGGAAAGGGTAACCCCACAAGAGGGCTTGCCTTCATACCCGAATCCCCAAGACCTGACGGGCTCTTCCCTCTGTTTGAGATATAAATAACTCCTCGTCCTTTCACCTCCTGCCTCCAATTACAAACATTTGTAAAGAAGGTAGGGAAGGGAAGAGTACAGGTATTTATATAGTGCCAGGTACTATGCTAAAACACTTTTTACAAATGTTATATGGTCCTTACAACAACCCTCTGAGATAGGTAGTGTTATCATCCCCATTTTACAGTTAATGAAACTGAGGCAAACAGAGGTTAAGTGACTTGTAAGTATGGGAAGAAGAATTTGAACTCAGGTCTTCCTCTCAGCTGGGACCATCTCCAGTCATCCTGATCTATATCTGGCCACTGGACCCAGATGGCTCTGAAGGAGAAAGTGAGGCTGGTGACTTCTCCTGACCCTGCCTCACTTACATCCAGTTCATTTGAATGTCATGGCATCACCTCCCTGATGTCATGGTCCTCTTCAAGAACAAAAGACAAACAACAACAATATCTACCTATTTCGCACTTAGCACATAGTAGGTGCTCAATGCTGGTTTCTTTCCTCTATACCTATTCTGCCAAAGACTGTGGTCTTACATGAATTAGCTGACTGAAGAGGGCAGTCATTATCTCTTTGGGGCTTCTTATATCCCGACCTAAGTATTTATTCTAGGAAATCTGTACCTTTGGAGGGGTTTCTTGCTAGCTGGCTTGACCTCCTTGGGCCTCAGTTCCCTCCTTTGTAAACTGAAGGGGCTGGAGTCCATGGGGAACAGACATGTTGGAGCGCATAAGACAGACACCATTTTGGACATCTCTTGCATGGTTATAGCTTATCATTAGCACCTTAACAATTAAATTGTTAACAAGTTGTTAAATTACAACAAATGAACAGTCTTTTGAAAATAATATTTTATTTTTCCCCAATTACTTATAAAAACAATTTTAACATTCTTTTTTTTTAACTTTGAGTTCCAAATTCTATCCTTCCCTCTTTCTTCTCCCCCC
>NW_027185798.1:24053612-24066833 GCF_028583685.1 Petaurus breviceps papuanus
GAAGGAAGGAAGGAAGGAAGGAAGGAAGGAAGGAAGGAAGGAAGGAAGGAAGGAAGAAAGAAAGGGAGGAAGGGAGAGAGGGAGGGAGGGAGAGAGGAAGGAAGATGTGCTTTGGTCTGTATGCAGATTTCATCAGTTCTTTCTCTAAGAATGAACAGCATTTTTCATCCTAAGTCCTTTAGAGTTGTCTTGGATCATTGTATTGCTGAGAATAGCTAAGTCATTCACAGTTATTCATCATACAATATTGTTGTTACTGTGTACAGTGTTCTCCTGGCGCTGCTTACCCCACTCTGCACCAATTCATATAAATTTGTCCAGGTTTTTCTGAAGTCATCCTGCCTGTCATTTCTTATAGCACAATAATTTTCCATTATAATCATATAACACAAGTTGTTCAGCCATTCCCCAATTAATGTGCATTCCCTCAATTTCCAATTCTTAGGCAATACAAAAAGATACTATAAATAATTTTGTACAAATAGGCCCTTCCCCCTTCTTTTTTAAATTACCTTTGGGATATAGACTTAGTAGTTATATTGCTGGATCAAAGGATATGAACAGTTTTATAGGCCTTTGGGCTTAGTTCCAAATTGCTCTCTAGAATGGCTGCTGGATCAGTTCACAACTCCACAAACAGTGCATTAGGGTCCCAGTTTTCCCACATCCTCTCCAACATTTATCATTTTCCTTTTCTGTCATATTAGCCAATCTGATAGGTGTGAGGTGGTGCCTCAGAGTTGTTTCAATTTGTATTTCTTCAGTCAATAGTGATTTAGAGCATCTTTTCACATGACTATAAGATAACTTTGATTTCTTTGTCTGAAAGCTGCCTGTTCATCTCCTTTGACTATTGATCAACTGGAGAATGACTTGTATTCTTTTTTTTTTCATTTTCAAATGCTTTATTAACTTCTGATTTACATCATTAATTTCCGCCAGATTTTGAGTTACAAATTTTCTCCCCGTTTTTCCCCTACACACAACCCCAAAATACCAGTCCCACAGGATATCCCCTCCTTCAGTCTGCTCTCTCCCATATCTTCTCCCATACCCCCTTAGACTTTTCCAGTAGGGCATGGTGGATCTCTATGCCCCAGTGCCTGTATATCTTATTTCCCAATTACATGTAAAATAGTATTAATTATAGTATATATATATATATATATAAATTGTAAACATTTGATTTTAAAACTTTGTATTCCAGATTCATTCCCTTCCTCCCTTGTCACCCACCCTTACTGGGAAGATAAGCAGTTCAGTATAGGTTGTACACGTGTGGCTAATGTAAAACAGTAACAAAGTAGATATATTGTAAAAAACTGACTATATTTCCCTCCCTCCTATCCCACCACCCACTTGTTCTATTCTTTACTTTGATCCCTTCCCTTTTCAAAAGTGAGTGCTTCCAACTACCCTCCCCCCAAGCCTGCTCTCCCTTCCATCATCCCCACTCCCATCACCTTCCGCCCTACTCTCCTGTAGGGTGAGATACCCTATTTACTGTGTATGTCATTCCCTCCCTGAGCCAGATTCAATGAGAATAAGGTTGACCCATTCCTTTTTGCCCTCCTATTCTTCCCCTTCATTGTAACCATTTTCCCTTGCCTCTTCTATATGAGATAGTTTACCCCATTCTGTCTCTCTCCATCTCCTCTCATTATATTCCTCTCACCTCTTAATTTCACCTTTTAAGTATCATCTCTTCCTATTAAATGGGTCCTGTGCCCTCTATCTATGTATACCTGTAAACATATATACACACATTCACATATGTATTCATATGCTCGTATACCCTCCAATATAGACATATATATATGTCTACATATATATATGTCTATATATATATTTCTATTCCCTTCAACTATTTTCATATTGAAAAAAGCTTCATCAGTTACAATTATCGTTTTTCCATGTAGGAATGTTAATAGTTCAACTTTGATGAGTGCCTTATGATTTATTTTCCCTGTTTACCTTCTCAAGCTTCTCTTATTTCTGGTATCTGAATGTCAAATTTTCTATTCGACTCTGGTTTTTTCATTAAGAATGCTTGAAAGTCCTCTATTCTACTGAATGACCATATTTTCCCCTGAAACATGATACTCAGTTTTGCTGGGTAGGTGATTCTTGGTTTTAATCCCAGCTCCTTTGACCTCTGGAATATCGTATTCCAGACCCTTTGATCCCTCGGTGTAGAAGCTGCCAGATCCTGGGTTATCCTGATTGTGTTTCCACAATATTGAAATTGTTTCTTCCTGGCTGCTCGTAATATTCTCTCCTTGATCTGGGAATTCTGGAACCTAGTTATAATATTCTCAAGAGTTTTTTTTTGGGGGGGGGGCAGATGTTTTTCAGGAGGTGACTGGTGGATTCTTTCAACCTCTAGTTTGCCTTCTGGTTCTAAAACATCAGGGCAATTTTCCTTGAGAATTTCTTGGAGGATGATTTCTAGGTTCTTTCTTTGATTGTGGCTTTCAGGTAGTCCAATAATTTTTTAATTTTCTCTCCTGGATCTATTTTCCAGGTCAGTGGTTTTTCCCATGAGATATTTCACATTGCCCTCTATTCTTTCATTTGTTTGGATCTGTTTAACATCATCTTGATTTCTCATAAAGTCACTAGCTTCCCTTTGCTCCATTCTAAATCTGAGGGAATGATTCTCCTCATTGAGCTTTTGAGATTCTTTTTCCATCTGACACATTTGGCTTTTTAAGGCATTCCTCTCCTCATTGCCTTTTTGAGCCTCTTTTGCCGATTGAGTTAGTCTGTTTTTTAAGGTGTGATTTTCCTCAGTCAGGCTGTTGACTCTCCTTTTGTAATTTTCTTGCATCATTCTCATTTCTCTTCCCAATTTTTCCTCCACTTCTCTTATCTGCTTCTTAAGGTCCTCTGTGGCCTGTAAGCAGCTTATATTTTTCTTTGAAGCTTTTGGTGCAGGAGTTCTGACTTCACTGTCTTCCTCCTGTTCCATGCTTTGCTCCTTTTTGTCCCCAAAATAGGAGTCTAATGTTGGAGTCTTCTGTTTGCTTTGCTTCCTTTGCCTGGTCATATTGCCCCTCAGTCACTTGACCCCTGGGCTTTTTGCCACAGTAGGACTCTGCCACCAGACAGGGGAGCTTTTGTCCCAAATGCTGGGGTTTTCTCAGCTGCTAGAGGTATTAGTTGGGTGCCCTCTCTGAGGCCACCACACATTCTGGCAAGCTGGTCATGCACCCTAGGACCTCTACCCTAGACTCTAATCCAGATCCAAGCAGGTTAAAGCAAGAACAATTACCCCTCAGTCTGGTCTCCTGGTCACCCTACAGTCTGCAGGCTAGGAGCTGAAGCTGCAACATGGTGCTGGCTGAGCCAAGGTGTCCCAGTGGCTTCTTGCCCTGGGGGCAAAAGCCAACACTCTCTGAACTACTGGTCCCAAAGTCCACACTGCACTGACCTCTCACTTTTTCCTTCACATCTATGTGTTGATAAATCTGGAAACAGTCACAGCTGCTGGTGATCTGGAGTCCCTCCAGTGGTAGGCTGGTCAGAGCTGCCCTGGGGTTAAAATCTGCAGCTCATCATAGGCCTGGGCTCAGCTCCCAGAGTGCTGAGCTGGCTGATTCTTGCCGGCCTGCTAGGCTGTCCTCAGCAGGAGGTTAGCTTCTCTGTGTCATTTTATGGGTTCTGCAGCTCCAGAGTTTGTTCAGAGTTCCATTTTACATGGATTGGGGAAGGTGGAAGCCAGAGCCATGCAGAGGTTCTGCTTCTAATCCTCCATCTTGACTCTGCCTAAATGACTTGTATTCTTATAAATTTGATTCAGTTCTCTATATATTTGAGAAATGAGGCCTTTATCAGAGATATTTAGTATTAAATCCACCCCCCCCCAATTTTCTGCCTTCCTTATACTTTTGGTTTCATTGGCTTTGTTTGTACAAAAACTTTTAAATTTATTTTAATCCAAATTATCAATTTTACGTTTCACAATGTTCTCTATATCTTGTTTGTTCCTCAGTTCTTCCCTCATCCATAGATTTGACAGGTAAACTATTCTTTGCTTCCCCAATTTGCTCATGGTGTCACTCTTCGTGTCTATGTACACATTTTGACCTTATCTTGGTATATAGTGTGAGATATTAGAGACCCAATCTTTCTCTTGCATAGGGCTCCCTTCCTCCCTCACAGGCTCGTCACTTGATACCTGTCAAAGACTTTTAGGTGATAGTGAAAATCAGGTATGACCATGATGGGGAGGAGAGGAAAGGGGAATCAAGTGCTTTAGAGAGGGAATCCAAACCCCTCTGAGAGAGGCTTAGCTGCTGGGGGTGGGGGCAGGGATAAATATACTCCTGAGTCAGAGATTGTCTGCTTATTCACAGCATAGCTATGGGATGGGATGATGAGAGGTTTTATAGGTACAGCTGAGAACAGATTAAGAAAGAGGGTTTCATTCAGTATATTCAGGTACCACCAAGTACAGAACCCAGTCTAGGTACTATGGCCAAACAGAGAATACTGTCTCTGGGGCAAGGGCACCTAGTAATAAAGAATCAATAAGAGTTGATATTTATAAAGTTAAGATTTGTAAAATACTTTACATTTATTATCTCCTTTGAGCTGTACAAGGAAAAATGGGTTCAAAGCATGCCTTTGACAGTTATTCTCTGTGTAATGTTAGGCAAATGACTTCAACCTTCCTGGGTCTCAGTTTCCCCATTTGTAAAATAAAGGGGAAAACTATAAGACCTCTGAGGGACCTTCCAGCTCCAGGTCTATGTATGAGCCTATGATTCTGAGTCACATAACCTCTTCCTGCCTCAGTTTGCCCATCTGTAAAATAAGAGAGTTAGACCAAATATCCTAGGAGGTCCCTTCCAGCTAGATCTGTGATGATGTTTGAATAGTTCTGGGGAAAGGTACTGCAGATTTTACTCTCATTATTTTGCAGATAAGGAAATGGAGGGTCAGAGAGGTTTGCTGCCTCAAAGTCAATATTCCTAGACTGTCCTAGATCTGAAGTCCAGAATTCATAGGATCATTGATTTAGGTCTTAGAATTCATCTAGTCTCACCCCTTTATTTTACAGGTGAGGAAACTGAGGCCCATAAAGGTTAAGGGACTTGCCCAAGGTAGCAAGTGGTAGAATCAGAATTTGAATCCAGGTCCTCTGAATCCAATCTGTCCATTGTGTCACACCACCAATCCGTTACCTTGCTGAATGTCCCCATTTCCAAACAGAGTTGGCAGAATAGTCAGAAACCAATCATTCTCCATGTATTCATTCAAGAAACATTTATTTAGTGCCTGCTAGGTGCAAGGCCCATCTCAACAAGTGTGTTCCTTCCAGTTCAATAGCTCTTTTTAAAAATTTCTGGTGTCACTCTATTTGTCTTGCTCCTTCTTAGATATTGAGGAAAATGACACCTTTCTAGTCAAATCATCAAATTTTCATTAAGTACTTACTACATCCAAGTGCAAAGACAGACAGTGGCTGCTTCCATGGAGCTGGAGGTTCTGGGGTGGAAATGGACCAGAGGTGACTTTAGCACCTAATCCCCTTCCCTTAGCCCCCAGGTAGGACAAGCCAACCCATGGTAGTGCTCAGAGCTCCACAATTAGGGGCCTGGCCAAGCATCCTCTAAATGTGTCACCTGAAGGAAAACAACCAATGTGTAACAATAGAAATATCCATATTGAATAATCATAGAGCCCCTGCTGGGAGCTATGATTGATTAAAGGCCCTGGAAGCATGAAAGGCCTGAGGCAGGTTTTCATCAGTTAGTTAATTAAGACAGGTTTCTGATGCTCTCATCTTCCTTGTTAATTAGTCTATCTTCCCCACCGTCACAGCTTCAGTTTCCTGTCATTAGGAAAGCAATGCAATAAAACCAGGAAAACTTTGGAGAAGTTATTTCACATCAGTATCAGTGCCTGGCTTTGGATCAAGGGGGATTCTGGGAGCTCAAACCTGTTGTGTGTTTGGGGACCAGGGAGAAGGAAAGCAAACCCAGGAGCCAGAGACTGCAGGGAGTGGTGCTGAAAAGAGTCCGGGAGTTGGTATTAGAAGAGTCAGCCAGGTAACTAGCATCTTAGACAAGATCTGTGAGAATCTGGGCAAGTAGCACTTACACAGGGTGAAGAAATTGGGGCCTCTGGCAGCTAGGTGGTGCAGTGGATAGAATATTGGTTTTGGAGCCAGGAAGTCCTGAGTTTGAATTCTGTCTAATCTTGTGTGACCTTGGGCAAATGATTTAACTTTCTCAATCTCAATTTTTCCTTCTGCAAAATGGAGATAATTGCACTTGTCTCATGGGGGTGTGATGCAGATCAGATGAGATTACACTTGTAAATTGCTTTGCAAACCTTAAAGCACTATATGAATACTAGTTATTATATTGCCACAATTATTGACAAAATGAAAAAAAAAAGTCCCTGATCTCAAGGAACTTAGAGTTGATTAGGGCTGGGAGGTGCTACCTGGGGAAGTAGGGTAAGAGATAGAGTCAATTATTTTTACCTGAGGCAGTGTGGTACAGTGGGGAAAGGGTGCTGTAGGAGTCAGAGGACCTGAGTTCTCATGCTAGTTTTGCTCCAGGGTGAATCACTTCCTCTTTCTAGGACTCAGTTCCTTATCTGCAAACCTAGATGGGCTCTCAGGTCCCTAACTCTAAATCTATCAGTAAGGAGGAGAAATGAAAAGTCTATTGCAAGGAAATTGCCTAAGGGATATCACAAATGTCTTTTTTACTGAGGTTAATGGGGGACAACACTAGAATTTATGAACATTGCAAAGACTCCTCAGCCAAGAAAAGAAAATTATTTTTTAAAATAAATTTTTATTGAGCTTTTAATTTTTTTTACATCAACAAAATTTCTCCCAGTACCACCTCACTCCACCATTCTCTTTAAAGAAAAAAAAAAAGAGAAAAATCAGAAAAACTGACCAATATATCATAAAAGTCTGAAAGTATATGCAGTGTACCACAATGGTGAACTTATCAAATCAATCAATCAACATTTATTAAACACCTACTATTTTCCAAGCACTTTACTAATTACTTGGGAATACAAAAAGACAAAAGATAGCTCTTGCCCTTGAGGAACTTACAATCCAATGGCCTCTTATTTCTATAAAGAGATAGGGGTGGGGGTGGGTCACTTTCTCATATCTCTTCTTTTGAGCCATGTTTGTTCTTTATAATTTTGCTACATTCAATTTATATTTTTACATGTATGAGTAGTCATTTCAATTTATATTATTGTAGTCATTATGTACATTATTTTCTTGCCTTTAATTTCTTTTCCCAACATCAGTTATGTAGATTTTTTCATGCTTCTCTGTATTCATCATATTTGTCATTTCTTACTACACAGTCATATTCCTTTGCACACAGGCAGTTTATTTAGCCATCCCCTAATCAATGGGCATCAACTTTATTTCCAATTCTTTGCTATCACAAAAAAGTTTTTGGTGTATATGGAGATTTTTTTTTCTAATTAATAGTCTTCTTGGGGAATAAGTCTGTTAGTGGAATCTCTGGGTCAAAGGGCATGATCATTTTAGTCACTTTCTTAGCATAATTCCAGATTGCTTTCCAGAATGGCTGCATTGATTCACAGCTCCACCAATTATGTACCAGCATGCTTATCTTTCCTCAACCCTGCCAACATTAACAATTCACATACAAATATAGATATATATGTAGTGTGTATATATGTATGTTCTTATTTTTAATATCTTAATATCTCTTGGATACCAAATCCTTATCTGAGGAATATGATATAAATATACCCCCCCCATTCAACAGCTTCTCTTCACATACTAGGTATGCTAATTTTGTTCAGAAGCATTTCAAGTTATCTACTTTATCTTCTGTAATTGCCTGTGTCCTTTGTATGGTTAAGAATATATCACCTGCCATCACCTGCTTCTTTTCTAATTTTTAATAGTATGGTGTTTAATATTAAGATCACATATCTACTTAGAATGTTTGACATAAAATGTTGGTATAACAAAATGCTTGTTGAATAGGGCAGGCCAATAGAGGAAAGTTAGTTAGGTATCTAGCAATTCAGTACCATATAATGATACAAAAATCATTAAGCTGTGTACACTGCACTGAAAATTGAATAAGACTTGAAATGGAAATCAGGGGCCAAAGATCCCTGTCCCCAAAGGAGTTTCTCAGTACAGAAGCAGGCATTTTGTCCTAATTTGGTCTCAAGTATAATAATAACACCTTGTGCTCAGACTACAGACCATTTTTTTCATGAATTCTGGTTTTGGCTCAGGCAACAGCTTGCTGTTTGGCCTTCCCACCTCTAAAAGGTTCCTTACAGGTCTGACATTCTACAATCTGAACTTTGTAGTTCCCAGCCCACACTGGCCACATCATCCATTCTCATGTAATGAAAAAGCCCCAAATGGATTTCATAGAGGGGTTCAGCCACATGTACTTGGAATGGGAGGAGATGGGAATGGGGTCCCCTATAATACTGAGCAGCTATGGAGAACAGACTGTCCCATGCTTTTTCAAGCATATGATCTTCATGGCAAAATAAAAGATTTTACTCCTTCCCTCCCCCTAACTACGATAAAAACAACATTTCTCTTCTTCCTCTTCCTCTGCTTTATAGATTATTTAGTGAGTCATAGGAAATGTTTGTTAAGGAAGAAACCCTCTGGTTTCTCACTATTTCTTGACAGCCTCTGGGTTTGGGTGAGTGAGTAAAACCATCATTTACCAAAATAGCTCCCACTATCACCACTGGCATCCTAGCCTGTTGCCAATAAGCCTAACCAAGATCTTACAAACCAAAGCTTCACAGCCACGTTCTTAAGAGCACTCCTTTCCAAAGTCTTATGTATAAAGATGCCTGGCAACTGGACCTGGTGTGGAATCAGGAAGACCGCAGTTGAAATCCTGTCTCCTACCCTAACTCTAGGTCCAGGGCTCTTATCCACCCAGCTGTTTTTTTTCAAATCTTCATTACTCCCCTCGTAATCACACCTCTTCCCTACCATGGAATCTTCCTTTTTAACTAAGAGAAATACTTAAACAAAAGGGGACATCAACCAAGTCTGCCAGTGTACCTTGTCACCAGTGGTCAGACAGCCTCTGCATGGAGAGAAGGGAAGTCATGTGGGATCAGAATAGACCACATCACTGAGCTGAATTCTGCTGTATTTTAGCGTTTTTTTCCTTGACATGACTGTGGTTGCTTGGTTCATTGTTCTTGGTTCTTCATTCTGCATTCTTTCATTCAGTTCTTCCTAAACTTCTCTGAATTCCTCATATCTGCCATTTCTACAGTACAATAACATTCTATTGCATTCATATACCAGTCTGTTCAGCCACTCCCCCTTTCTTTTTTTTCTGCCATGAAAAGTGCTGCTATCAATATTTGAGCATCTAGGGGAATTCCTCCTTTGAGGAACTCCTTGGGGTCTATGTATGCATACACCTCTCTCCTTCCTTAAATATTGGATCCAGAATGTAAGCTTTATGAGGACAGGGACTATTTGATTCTTATCTTTTTATCTTGGGATACACAGGACCTGGCAGTAGGAATAGGAGTTTAATAAATGCTTATTGAATGTTCAGAGTTGCCAGAGGGGACAAGGATCCTGATGCTTCCTTGCCCCTTGGGAAATGCAAACCAGAGGCAGCTTCCCTGTGTAAGTGTCTTTCTGCCCCTCTGGAATAGTCATGCCCCAGGAAGGGAGGGCGCTATGGGATAACTAGCCACTCTCCTCCTCCTCCTCCTCTTCTTTCTTCTTCTTCTTCTGGAGGGCAACTGGGGTTAAGTAACTTGCCCAAGGTTACATGGCTAGTGTGTGTGTGTGTGTGTGTGTGTGTGTGATAAGTGTCTGAGGCCAGAACTGACTCCAGAGCCAGCGCTTTACTCACTGTGCCACTTAGCCGCCCCCTCTCTCATTCTTCTGATTGGAAAAACAGGGTCCTCAAAATTTGAAAGGACTTTCCCACCTTTGTCACCCAGTGATAAAGGCCAGGTTGTCCATAGAATTCCTGCCTCCTGTCTTGTTTGGTGTTTTTGTTACAAGGCGCCTCTTAAATCAGCAGGAATTTTAGCTTGTGCTTTGCATCTCAAAATTGGGATTAAATTATCAGGGCTGACCCTGGCAGAATTAACCATCTCTCAGGATTTCTTCCTAGTCATTACTGGATTAAGACAGGAGCTCCTTAGTGACCAGTAGGTGGTGTTGTAGTGCACAGAATGTTGAGCCTGGAGTTAGAAAGACCTGAGTTCAAATTTAACCTCAGATTTTTACTAGCTGTTTGACCCTGGGCAAGTCACTGAATTCAGTTTGTTCAGCTGTAACAAGGGGATAATAATAGCACCTACCTCCACCGAGTTGTTGTGAGGATTAAATGAGCTAATATTTTTAAAGCTCTTTGTACCTGCCTGGAACATAGTTGGTGTTTAATACATGCTGGTTCTTCTCTCCTTCTTGCTGTTCAGTCGTTTTCAGTTAAGTCCCAACTCTTGGTGAGCCCATTTGGGGTTTTCTTGGTGAAGATACTGGAGAGATTTGCCACTCCCTCCTCCCCTTCCCCAGGTTCATTGTCACACTCATATCATAAGAGTTTGGATTTTCTTTATCATGTAAGTCATGGTTTCATTCTGAACTACTAGAAATGGCAAATGTGGCTGGCTGGTGTTGACATCTGGAGAGGCCAGCAGTGGTATGCTTACACAGCTAAAGCTGGTCTTTTAATTGACTGGCTAATTGTTAATTTTCCCTTAATCCTCCTTTTTAACTTTCTCTCCTTCCTCAGACTACTGTTTGTTGTTGTTGAATTGTTTTTGCAATGGTTTCCAACTCTCCATGACCCTATTTGAGGTTTTTCTTGGCAAAGATACCAGAGTGGTTTGCCATTTCCTTCTCCAGCTCATTTGACATATGAGGAAACTGAGGAAAACACAGTAAAGTGACTTGCCCAGGGTCACGTAGCTGGTGCCTGAGGTCAGATTTGAACTCAGAGAGATGAGCTCCAGCACTCTATCCTCTGCACTGCCTAACTACTATACTTTGTTGTTGTCTCAGTCCGTATTAGATTCCTCTAGTAGAATGGAAACAGTTTGGGGGCAAGAATCAGTTCATTTTTTTGACTTTGTGTCCAGAGATATGCAATACCTTGCACACAGTGGGTGCTAAATAAATGCTTGTTGCATTCATTTGTGCCACTGAATGCTCAGAAGAGATATTTTCTCCTTCAGTTTCACTGCTTAACCAAGTATTTTGGTTAATGTTGAGGTTAACCATTTACCCAACATAGCATCGAAACGTCCATGGACCAGTCTATTAGTGGTAGACTTTGCCAGGCTATACATTCAGTGTTCCTGTTGCCCAGAGTCATGGTGAAAACAGCCTAACGCAGCTGCCCCTCACAACATGGTGCTAGGATTTTCCTCACCTATGACTCTCAGTGCCTTCTGCCTCGTCCGCAGATTCGACTGGGTACAATGGCTGTTCTTCCACATTCCATTAGTGTTCATCTTTGGCGTATATAAAGTCGGTGGGAGGTAGGCTCGAGTCACAACAGCAGAATCACATCAATGAAGTGAAAAGAATTCATCACAGTGACTCGCCTCCTGAAGATAGATCTCTCTGCAGAGAATTGCTCAAAACAAGCGTTTTGGCCATTTATTCATTATTGTTCCTCCTGGAAGGGAGAGCCTGAAAATCTACATAAGAAAAAAAAAAGTGAACCAAACTATAAAGGAATGAGAGCTGGCTGAGGATCTGGAAGCCTGGGTCCACCTACCAGTTCTACCATTAATTAGCAGTGTGACCATGGGGAGGTAAATCAGTGTTTCTTTGGGACTCACTTTTCTATTTTGTAAACTGAAGGTGTCTGGTTAAATCAGAGGTTATTTACCTGAGATCTGCCAATGTGGGTTTTAAAAAAATATTTTAATAGAAGACAGGTTTTTTTTTCATTTTACTATTATTATAATAAACAATAAATATTTAATTACACATTATAGACAATAAAATTTCAATACAATTAAATTTTCTTTGCCATCCTATGTGTTTTATTTGATGTATTTAAAGATATCATTCTGAAAAGAAGTCTCTAACACAAAAGAGATTCCTAGTTAGATAATCTCTAAGGTACCTTCCATTAACATTCTAGCATTCTAGGCTGTGGCCTAGTGGGTAGAAGCAGTCAAGGAGAGGCAGGTTCAAGTCCTACCTAGAGCTCCTACTAGCTTCGTGACCTTGGGCAAGTCAGGACCCTGGCCTCTGATACATGTGGCTATATGAGTCTGGGTACCAGTCTCTATAAAAGCATAAAATGCAGAGCATTGGCCAATCAGAATTGGCAGAGGGAGTTTCTTTTTCATGAGTTCCTAATGCCTCTGAAATCTGAGGTTTGGACCAAAAAAAAAAAAGTTGTGAAAGTTATGGTTTAATTCTGCATACTACTAATGTCAGCTAATTTCTGTTGGAATCTGGCCCTTTCGTTGACTGGAAAGGTCAGCATTTCTGAGTTGAGGTGGATAAAGGTGGTCTCAGTAGTTAACTGGCTAATGATAACTGTCCTCTGAGTTCCCCAAGCTACTTTTTATCTATGAATCTGTGTTTATATTGAATTTCCCTTGGAGAATGTCATCTCCCTGAAGGCAGGGACTTTTATTTCTTTCTTTCTTTTTTTGCTTTTCTTGGAGGGCAATTTGGGGTTAAGTGACTTGCCCAAGGTCACATGGCTAGTTTTTGTGTTAAGTCTCTGAGGCTGGATTTGAATTCAGGTCCTCCTGACTCCAGGGCCGGTGCTCTATTCACTGTGCCACCTAGTCGCCCCAGGGACTTTTATTTCTGTCTTTGTATGCCACGGTGACCACATAGTAGGCCCTAAAACAGTGTTTGCTGGATTGAGTCCAAGATTCCCAAAAGAAGAGCCAGAAAAATGGGCAGGCTGCCAGCTCCCCTTCTGCCCCAATGCCCTCAGGCTGGGCTGAGCTCCGGGACTCTAGAACTAGAGGCAATAAGACCCCAAGAGGAGCCAGCCTCTGGTAACAGCAACTCTCACCACATCCGCTGCACGATGCACGCCCCACCCCTCCCAAGCCACATCCAGCATTCCCCTACCCAAACTCAGCTTTCTTCACAATACCCCCAAGCCTGGAGTGAGCAGTGCAGCATAAAGGCACTGAACCTTCCCCCACCCAGGCAGCACTGTCCGAACAGTACCTTCCGCCTCTCCCCTCCTC
>NW_027185798.1:24066843-24080083 GCF_028583685.1 Petaurus breviceps papuanus
CTCACCCTTTCCTTCTCTTTATCTGTTTCTCTCTCCTTTCTCTCTTTCTCCCCTTCTTCCTCTTTCCCTCTT
Source organism: Petaurus breviceps papuanus (assembly GCF_028583685.1). Taxonomy (NCBI): domain Eukaryota; kingdom Metazoa; phylum Chordata; class Mammalia; order Diprotodontia; family Petauridae; genus Petaurus; species Petaurus breviceps. The sequence goes on from NW_027185798.1 coordinate 24,066,916, forward strand.
CTCTTCTTTCTTGTCTTTCTCTCCTTTCTCTCTCTCTTTCTCTCTCTTCCCCTCCTCTTATCCTTCCTCTTCTTTCCTCCTTCTCTTCTCTACAATCATAATTTCAAGTCTGAGAGGATCCTGTTTCACACTGAAGCTGATTCCATCAGTGCCACTCCCTAGTGTCACCACTGCTCAGTTAAGGACAGTCAGGCTCCCAGAGGAGCTCAGACCCTACAGTCATGAGGAGGGAGGAATAAAGGCATTTCCATGATCTCCCAAGGGAGCTCTGAGATGGCATTCTGTGGTGCTTCTGTGGCCACAACCTGGCTGGAGTTTTGTTCAGGGCAGCTGCTGGCCTTTAGTATCTCAGATGTCCAGATTATCATTAGCTTTCCGTGATTCCCGAACATATTCTGTTTGGGAGTCTGACCAACCCCCATCCCTTATTTTCTCTTACCAAACTGTCACTGTTTTGCCAAGTGGTGACCCACAGTAGGTCCTAAGCTCATAAATCAGCTGGAAGGGACCTCAGGGTCATCTAATTCAAGGCCTTATTTTACAGAGAAAACTGATGCTGATGACAGTATGTTGTTCATGGTCACAAAGGTAAGAAGTATCAGAGGCAAAATTGTAGCCCAGGATCTCTATCCCCAGGCCAGGGCTCTTTCCCCCATATCGTACTGCCTATTGCTCTCACACTCACTTGCCTAGTTGCCTGGTTTCTGCCCAGGTCAAAGAGTGAGGGGCTCTGGAAGAGATAGTGAGAGTCAAGTAGAAAGCCATCAACCCTCCACTGGGGGCTCTCTGCTTCAAGGCCATCAACTTTCCATGCCCCTCCCCAGAGGCTGTGCTCCAAACCTTCTCTTCATTCCTCAAGCCACCTATACCACCCCAACTCTCCTCCTCAGCAGAAGCCCTTGCCTCATACATCTGAGAAAAGTGAGGCCATCCATCTCCTCCTCGGCTCCACACTTAAAGCCACTCCAACATCATGCCCCTCCTTCTTGCCACCAGAAGCCCCTCGACTTGTGTCCTTAACCTCAGCCCCTCTACCATCCTCCAGGAGCACGACCCTTCAGTGACCCCCTTCCTCCCCCTAATTTTCAGTCTCTCTTTACCTCCTGGCTCCTTCATTACTGCCTACAAATCTAAGTCTCTGCCACAAAAAAGACCTTTCCTTGACCCTACTGTCCCCTTAAGCTTTATCATCCTATACCTCTCCTCCCTTTCCCAGCCAAACCCCTAGAAAAAGTTGGCTACAGTAATTTCCTCCACCCTTTTACCTCCCACTCATTCTTGTGCACTTTGCAATCTAGCCTCTGTCGCCTCTCCAAGATGACCAGTGATCTTACCTTCAATAGATCAACATCCTTTTCCATCTCTGAAGTCTTCTTTGAGTGGTCTACATCGTTTCCTTCCAAATGCTCTTTCCTCCCTGGCTTTTCCTAACATTGGTCTGACCTAGTTCTCTTTTCACCTAGCACATGGGCACTTTTCAGTCTCTTTCCTGGACCATGATCTATAACACACCTCTATATTATTTTATGTTATATATTATATTCTATATTCTATTATTATCTATAACACATGAGTGTTCAACATAGCTGTCCTAGGCCCTCTTCCCTACATTCTCTTTCTTAGTGATAGGCTCTCAAGGGTGGGTCCAGGTATCATTTCAATGAGGACCGCTCCTAGATCTACATATTTAGGCCAACCTTTCTCCTTAACTCTAGTCCCATGTCGCCATGTTGGGTGCTTATCCAACTGGATGACCCAGTAGGGTCTCTAACTCAATGTAGCTAAACCAGAACTCATAATCTTTCCCTCAGATGTTTACCTTTTCCTAATTTCTTTCTCTTTTCCAAGTCACCCAGGTTCAAAACCTCAGTCATACTTGACTCTTGGAGCTCTCTCCCTCTGCCCCTCCATGTTCAATCAGTTGCCAGGTCTATTTCCCTCACCAATATATCTGAAATTCATCTTCTCTCCATTCCTGAGGCCACCCTCGTTAAGTTCATAATCTCTTGCCAGGGACTATGGCAACTGTCTCCTAATTGGTCTCCTGGTCTCCTCTTTCTTTTCCATCCATTCATCCTGCCTGTACAACAGGCGACTCTGGGCAAGTCACTGAACTTCTCTGGGCCTCAGTTTCCTAATCTGTAAAAAGATTGGGCTAGTTGGTCTCTGGGGTCCTTTCCAAATCCACGTCCATGTTCCTTTTTAACTGCATAGGTTCTTCGGCTTGGAGAGGCTGGGTGATTTGCTAAGGATCATCCACCCAGTACGAGTCAGAGGCAGGACTTGAACCCAGATCCTCTTGGGGCCAATACTTCATTACTCTACCTACAGGGTTATTTGTGTAAGGGCTGCATTTCTAGCTTTAGCTGACCTCCTGCCATCCACCTGTCAAATGTGATTCTTCATTGACCCCATTTGGGGTTTTCTTGGCAGAGATACTGGAGTGGATTGCCATTTCCTTTTCCAGCCCATTTTACAGATGAGGAAACTGAGGCAAACAGGGTGAAGTGACTTGCCCAGGGTCACACAGCTTGTAGGTATCTGAGGTAGGATTTGAACTCAGGTTTTCCTGACTCCAAGCGCAGCACTCTGTCCACTTTGCCACCCACCTGGCTTCTGGCCATCGACTTTTTTCCCCTCTTCAAAGAGGCAAAGGGTAGAACAGGGAGGCAAAGAATAGATGTTTACTAGGGCAAGGCCTTCATTTTCTGAACTTCGGAATTTCTCCTGTAAAATGAGAATAACAATACTTGCACTACCTACTTCACAGAGTATAGTGAGGAAAGTGCTTCAAAAAATCTCAGTGAATTTAGAAACATGAGTTCAATCAATCAGTCAATCAACAAACATTTATTAAGTGCTTACTATATGCCTGGCACTATGCTAAGTCCCGTGGATCTAGATACAAAAGTGAGAGGAATCAAAGACCTTACATTTTGGGAGGGGTAGGCAGCGCGTACTCAGTGGGCATGGAATGTCGAATCCGCTCAACCTTTGCCCCCTTTCCCAGTAATTCACAATAATCTGGTGAGAGGGGGTGGCCTAAAGCCTCTTTAGGAAAGGAGGTGGCTTGTGAGTTGAGCCTGGGGGTTCCAAGATTCGGAGGCGAGAAGGGAAAGTACTGGAGGCAAGGGGAATGAGTTTTGAAGAGGCATGGATAGAGGCGGAAGATGCCTTGTTATGTAGGGGGACCAGCAATTCCGTTGGCTGAAGGACAAATTTTGAGAGTGGGACTAAAGTTACATCTTTAGTCGTCTGATATCAGAGCAGAGAGCTTTAAAAGGCGAACGAGGATTTTTTTTTAACCGAAAGGCAACGGGATGTTTCTCGAGTTATTATTAACCTAAAACACAAGCGATTAGGAAGCTAACTGTTTTTGTTTTTGAGATGCTCGGCAAAGGAGTTAAAGGAACACATCCTTTTCTGGCTCATGGGCAGATAATTGAGAGTTGACTGCATTTCGTAGTGGTTTTCTATTTCTTTGCAACTTTTAAGTCCGAAAGACTTTGGATCCAAGTCTGTCACCGATGGGTGTCTTACTGACACCATTAACATCTCCATGCCCCCAAACAACTCTCTGAAAACTATACCTTTATACCAGCAGGTGCGGTCTACACTAGTGAAGGGAATATCCCCACCGAGAATTCTTTACACAAATTAAATCAGAACTGCTTTCCTTTCTCTCCTCCCTCGCTTTAAAAAAAAAAAAAAAAAAGAGGCTAATATCCGAAGACCACAGACTGGTAGAACTAGGAGGGATCCTAGCCATCCCTCGAATTTTATTACAGAAAAGGAAACTGAGGCCCGGGGAGAGGGAAGTGTCTTGACTAAGCCAGCTTGGGGCGGAGCAGGGCAGGGAATAAAGTCCCAGTCTCTGGCCTCCCAGGCTCGCGGTGTTTTCATTTGCCCTCGCCGGCTGCCTCTCTTCAGGCCCCAGCCGTAGGAATTCCGCAGATGCGGGTAACGGCAAAAATAACAAGGCGTGGTTTTCTCCGCAGAGCCCAGGAACATTTACTGGGAACTGCATGCGGACAAAAAAGGGGTTTTGCGGAGGACTCGCCTGACAAATAGGTACAGATGGGGGTGGGGTGGAGGAGGGGCTGGGAATTAACTTTCCAGTGCCGTTCTCCGGCTCGGGCCACTCTGCTGGACTCCGAGCTCGGAGCTCCACCCTCGGGGCGAGCTCCTGGCCACCTAAGCCCCGCCCCCTCCCGGCAGGCAGTCAGCCTGGGGCTCCGCAGCCACCTGCCGGCCCCCCTCGGCGGTCCGGGTGGCCTGCTCGCCTTACCTGGGGCTGGCCCGCCCACCTGAGCCCCGCCCCGTCCCGCTCTAGAGTCCCGGCGCTCTGCGGCTGGCTCCTCGCTCTGGGGCCTCCCTCCCGGGGGCGTTCGGAGGCCACGCCCCTTTCGAATCCCAACACCCCAGCGCCCTGTGATGTCACAGAAGCTTTGATACAAAGAAACCTTCGGCCCACGCGGGTCGCCCCAGCAACGGGAGAGGGTGGGGGCGGGGCCGGGGCCGTCGCCGCCTTCAACTGTTGCGGAAAGGACTGGGAAGAGTAGAAGGAGCAGGAGAAGGGAGAAGCAAGGGGAGATTGTTCCAGGCTGGACGCGCCGCATCCTTCTCCTCCTCCTGGCACCGCCGGGGCTGCCTCCTGCCTCCGAGGCTGCGGAATGCGCTCGCCCCCAGCTCCTCCGAGCCAGGTAAGGCGGCCTGGGGCAGCGCCGGGCTAGGGGACTGGCTGAGCGCCGGGGGACCTCGGGGGAGCAGCGGCGGCGGGGTACACCTGGCCCGGCCCGGGGGCCCCCGAGCGCCCGCGGGGGGCAAGAAGTTCCTGGTTCGCTTGCAACTTCTCCCGCAGTCTGGCATCGCCGGCACGCTTGCTGCCCTTCCTGGCCCGCAGCCTGCCCCTTGCCCGAGGGAAGTTGCTTCCTTCCCTCTCCGGCCCCGGCCTGTGCAGGCAGCCCTGGGGAGGCCGGGGACACGGTCGGTCCGGTCGGAGCCGGCCTGGGGTCAGATTACCTGGCTCTGAGTTTGCCCAGGTGCTGGGCGCGGGATCTGCCCCGAACCTGTTGGGCCAAGCTGATCTATCCCCTACAGAAGCCCTTGCGAGTTGTGGGGGGACGATAATACAATACCTCCCCCCACGCCACTCTCGTGCACGGGACGGGGCAGCACCAAGGAAGAGGTAGTCCTGTAAACCTCAGGGGCCAGGCCAATCTCCTTGGGGATTAGAGCACGGGGGCTCGGGATGTGTGTGTCTATGTGGGGGGATGTATATTGTGTGGAAGCAACAGCTAGAGTACCCTTAGGGACCTTCCCCCCCCGCCCCCCTCCTAGAGTGTCCGAGTTCTTGAAAAAGGCACGTTTTTCCTGTGAGTATGTGGAGGGTTGCTTTGAAATGACCCTCCTCCCATCACCCCTTACACAGACCCCTGTGTCTGGGAGTAGATAACCCTCACTTAATCCTGGGGCAGACGGCCCCTAGCCCTCCTAACAACTAAGCCCCCTTGTACCTCCCCCCCCACCTGCTTGGCATCTTGCCCCGGGCCATGGTACAGATCGGCCGCTGAATGAAACGCTGCTTGGTTGATAGGTGTATGTTGGATGAATGTCTGGGGAATGACCAGGGTCGAAGCTTCGTTGTCCGCCTACCTACCAATAATTCGTTTTAATTTCTGCTTCTTTTTATCTTTGCATCCTATTAAACGCCTGCTGTGTGCAAAACACTGTGCAGTGTGCTGGAGACGTTACTCTTGGTGTTTTCGTTCAATTTTTGGCCAGAACGCGAGATCTCATTGGTAGAGAATCAAGATGATGGGCTGCTATTCTGCCACGGTGGGGCACTGAGAAATTAAGTCACTTGGTCAGGGTCATATAACCTGTGTGTGACTGGACCCTGGACTTTCTGACTCCGTAACTGGCTCTATCCCCTCCATTCCCACTGTGCCAGACAGGATTACACCCTAAAGGCCCCTGTGCTCTGGGAGTTTATAACCCATGGTGGGAAGGACGACAGTAACAACATTTACATAGAAAAATGCACACTATGTAATTTGGGAAGGGAGAGACCCCCACCAACTAGAGAGTCGAGCAAAGGCTTCTGCAAGATGTAAATGAGGAGAGTCCCATGCAAAGGCATCTTTTCTCTTGTGGATTAAATATGTCTCTGTATTGTGGCAACCTTCTGCCAGCCTTCGGTGCTTTGAAACTGGCAGGTGTCCTGTGGCAATATCCAGCTCCTCACTCTTTCCACAGCCTCGATCTCCTAGTGACCAGAAAGGAGAAGGGAGAATTGATAGTCCGAATAATAGGCTTCCAAGTGTCCAGTGATAATTTTTGTTCCAGTCCCTTGGTGTTTCTGATCAAGCCTTCTTGGGTGCAGATTGGATATTAGCAGAGCTGTGTTGCTGGTTGACTTCTTAGAGTCTGACCTTGAGTCGTCTCTGCCCAGCTTCTCAGAGATGTTTTTATTCTAAGGCTCAAAGTAGATACTGTACATAATATGTAAGAACATGTTGTAATTCAGAGAGATAGGGAAACACAAGATGCTGTTACTACTCAGAAAGGTAGGCAGACCACCTGATTCTTCAGACACTAGCTATGCGTGATCCTGGGCAAGTGACTTCACCTCTCAGTCCCCCTCCCTTCTGCCTTTCCCCAACTGTAAAATGGGCCTAAAAATGCTTTCACTACCGACCTGGATGGGTTATTGAGAGGAGAGGTCCCTAAAGTGTTCTAGACATGGGTTGTCTGGAAAGTGCTTCAAAGTGTTGGAGAAGTGAGAGTTATTGCTTACACTTGGGGAGGAGGTTGGTAGGGTCTGAGCAGCTCACCAGTTGACAGTCCCTAACTCTTCTGATCTGGGTTTCCCCCCTTGCTGGTCAAAGTCATCTCCTCCAAGTTATAAGTCACTATCTTATTTTTTCCTGTGGAAAGAGAGCATCTGCTTGGCCTCAGTTCAATTATGAGAGAACTTAGGTGACAGGTATTAGGACCAAATTTCCAGTCTGGCACTTGTTAAAACCTGGTTTTTACTGAGCACCTATTGGGTGCTCAGTAAATGAGCACCTACTGTGTGCCATGGACTGGGAAGTTGGACACAATCACAATCATGGATTTAGAACTGAAAAGGAACTTTGAGGCCAGCTAGTTAGTCCAAGTCTCTCCTTTAACACACAGGAAACTGAGGCCTGGGGGGGGGTGGGTTTTTTTTTAAGTAGTCTCTTCCCTGTATGCCTGCTGGCTAATCTGTGTGGTATTAAACATTGGAATTTTCATGGAAGAAAATCTCCATCCCCTGTGCCTCCTGGCTCTTCTCTCTTCTGTAGGTCTTTGTGCCTACCCTGTGTTTGCTTAGATCCTCAAAGACCTGGGGCCTCTGACTCCCTTATTTTCCCAGAGCCGTTAATCTTTACAAGAGACCAAAGTTGACCTGGGGGCCAGGGCCTCACTCAGGTCAGATCACAAGGCTCTGCTTACTTCTGGTTGTCTAGAGATTTGATGTTCTCTGGATAGAAGCAGGTGACCGCCCAGGTCTCGGTTCTGTTTCTGTCAAGTTGTCTGGGCTGTGGTTTCTGAATCTTAGAACAGATGTTCTTATAGACTGATGGTTCTTCAACTTTAAAAAGAATATTTTGACAACTGCATTTTATTATAACTGGTTTCTTTTGTAATACTTTGCATTGTATGTTATTTATTGAAAAACATGATTCTGAGAGGGGGCTGTAGGGTTCACCAGACCGTCAGTGCCTCACAAACGGTTATGAGCCCCTTTTTTAGTGTGTCTGACTATCACAAAGGATAGGGCAACATTTCTAAAAAAAACTCTTCCCAAACTAGGATTGTTGGGCTGTTCACCTGGAAACATGCACAGCATTTCAAGGATTAGGTGAAGGTGGAGTGGGAGGGCTGAGTTTCATCAAGGAAATGAAATAGCAAAGGAGTCACTTCCTCCCTCAAAGCTGGGACTCATCTCAGCTCCCAGAAAGTCTGGGAAAGCCAGTGGGCAAAAATTGTGTTCTCCCTGGCTGTGAGAGCCTGCCTCCTGGGAGCCTGGTGTATGAATGGTGCTACAAGTCAGTGGATCAACATCAGCTCCTTTCTGGGTCTTTGAGAGACCTGGGTTTGATTTCTGCTTGAATGCTTGCCCCTGTGTAACCAATCACATGACAGCTCTTGGCCTCAGTTTCCTTGTCTGTAAGCCAAGGGTGCCATAATAGGCGATTTTCAAGTTTACTTTGATCTCTCTGAGATCCTGTAAATGGACAGGTGAAATAGAGGAGAGAACTTGGGGTTTGCCCATTTTGGTGCCTTTCACATTCACCACCATGTGTTTTGGGTTGGGTTGTTTTTGTGGAGGGGGATATAAATATATATGCTAAGTATATAAAATATGAATTAAATATAGACACATTTAATTTCTATATATATATATTTATATGTAGAGAGAGAGAGAGATCTGTCGATATTTGTCTATTGATATATTTCTTTCTCTTCCAAAAGGTTTAATAAGTTAAAACCACACTGACCTTGGAACAACCTGTCTCCTGTATTTCTTTATCTATGAATGTGTCATTTTTCCTTATTAGAGTATGATCTCTTGAAGGCAAGAGACTGTCTCATTTTTTTTTCTTCTTTGCATTTCCTCCTCCTGGCACGTGATAGGTGCTTAATAAATATGTGTGAGTAGGGATTGTTTCATTCTTTGTGTTTGTATCCCCAGCATGGCACAGTGCTTGGAACATAGTAGACACTTGTTAATAAAATATTTGTTGATTGATTGGTGGTTGAGTTGCTTTGGGATCTAATATTGGGCTATATGAGAAACTGGGCTCGTGGAGAAGCATGTGTTCCATTCTCCTGTATAGTCTAAATGAATGAATAAATAACTAACTAAACAAATGGAAATTTCTGAAGATCCCTTTGGGAGTGAAGGCTGTTAGGCATTGTTCCCCACCCTCAGATGCAGTGGGCAAAGTGGATAGAGAGCCTGACTCAGAAATATCTGGGTTCAAGTCCCATTTCAGATACATGCTGACTGTATGACCCTAGGTGAGTCCCTTTACCTCTCAGTTATCTGGGCAATCTCCAGTCCACAGATTCTTAACTTTTTTTGTGTCCTGGCTTCTCGGTATAATATTTTTTAAATTCATCAAATAAAATTCATGGGATTATAAATGAAACCAATTCTGTTGAAATTAAGATGTGATTTTTTTTCCCCATCCAAGTTCATAGACTGCCTGAAATTTATCCAGCTCCTGGTTAAGCATCCATTCTCTGACTTATAGGGAAGGTACCAACCTGCTTTGGTAGAGGGGGCTTTCTCAACTAGGAGTCCCTATCCCACCCACTTTGCCAGGTGGAGTGAGAGTGTATGGAGGAGAGGACCCCCACGCTCTATTGGAGTGCTTTTCAGAGCTGGAGGTTGACTTCCTGTGATGCTCCTCAGGGTTCCTGGCTATGAGCTCTCGCTTTCTCTCTACAATGCACTCCCTCTTCACTTGGAATCCCTAGTTCCTTAAAAGCATGTCTCACCCACCACCACCTACGTGAGACTGTTCCTGATCCCCACAGCTGGTGCTCCCTCCCCTGAAATTGCCTTGTATTAATATACACTTATATGTGTATGAGTTATCTGTCCTGATGGAATGTAAGCTCTAAATAATTTCATTAGGACAAGCACTGTGCCTGGCACATATGTATATACTTGAATCATTCATGGATCATTTGAACTGGGTTCATTATGTTGACTGATTTTGATCAGTAGTGGTCATCAGAGTTGACTAAACATTACTTTCTCCAATCATTAGGTCTTTTTTTTTAAATTAAATTTTATGTTTATTTTTACTTTACCACAAGATTTTGAGTTACAAATTTTCTTCCCATTTTTCCCCCACCCACCAGCCCAAAATAGCGATCCCACTGTATTCCCCCTCCCCCAATCTGCTCGCTCCTATATCCTCCCCCATCTCCCCTTCGACTTTCCAGTAGGGCAAGATGGATCTCCATATCCCAGTGCCTGTATATCTTATTTCCCAGTTTCATGTAAAAATAATCATATATGTGTGTGTGTGTGTGTATGTGTGTATTTTAAACATTTGATTTTGCATCTTTGAATTCCAGATTCTTTCCCTTCCTGTCTCATCACCCACCCTTACTGGGAAGATAATCAATTCAATATAGGTTGTACTTGTATAGTTATGAAAAACATTTCCATAGTGGATATAATATATTGTGAAAGACTGACTGTATTTCATTCTATCCTATCCCGCCCCCAATTTTGACCCTGTCCCTTTTCAATAGTGTTTGCTTCTAACTACCCTGCCCCCCCTCCACCATCTCCCCTCTCATCTCCTTCCCTCCTACTCTCCAGTAGGACAAGATACCCAATTTTGTGTGTATGTCGTTCCGTCCCTAAGCCAAATTTATTGAGAATAAGGTTGTCCCATTCCCTTTTGTATTCCTGTTCTTCCCCTCCACTGTAAGTTTTCCCTTGTCTCTTCTATATGAGATAATTTACCCCATTCTGTCTCTCCCCATCTCCTCTCATTATATTCTTCTCTCACCTCTCAGTTTCACCTTTTAGATATCATCCCTTCCTATTCAATTGATCCTGTGCCCTCTGTGTATACCTGTACACATATATACACACACTCATATATGTATTCATATGCCATATACCCTCCTATATAGACATATATATATACACATTTATATTCCTTTCAACTATTCTCATACTAAGAAAAGTTTCATAAATTACAATTATCATTTTTCCATGTAGGCATGTAAATGGTTCAATTTTGATAATTTCCTTATGATTTCTTTTCCCTGTTTACCTTCTCTTGCTTCTTGTATCTGAATGTCACATTTTCTATTCAACTCTGGTTTTTTCATCAAGAATGCTTGAAAGTCCTCTTTTTCATCGAATGACCATATTTTCCCCTGAAACATGATACTCGGTTTTGCTGGGTAGGTGATTCTTGGTTTTAACCCTAGCTCCTTTGATCTCTGGAATATCATATTCCAAGCCCTTCGATCCCTTAATGTAGAAGCTACTAGATCCTGTGTTATCCTGATTGTGTTTCCACAATATTCAAATTGTTTCTTCTTGGCTGCTTATAATATTTTCTCCTTGATCTGTGAACTCCAGAACCTGGCTATAATATTCCTAGGAACTTTCTTTTTGGGATCTTTTTCAAGAGGTGATCAGTAGATTCTTTCAACCTCTATTTTGCCCTCTGGTTCTAAAACATCAGGGCAGTTTTTCTTGAGAATTTCTTGAAGGATAATTTCTAGGTTCTTTTTTTGATCATGGCTTTCAGGTAGTCCAGTAATTTTTAAATTATCTCTCCTGGATCTATTTTCCAGCTCAGTGGTTTTTCCCATGAGATATTTCACATTGCCTTCTATTTTTTCATTTGTTTGGATCTGTTTAATAGTATCTTGATTTCTCATAAAGTCATTAGCTTCCATTTGCTCCAGTCTAATTCTGAAGGAATTATTCTCTTCAGAGAGCTTTTGAAATTCTTTTTCCTTTTGGCAAATTTGGCTTTTTAAGGCATTCTTCTCATTGTTTTTTTTTGGGCCTCTTTTGCCATTTGAATAAAACTATTTTTTAAGGTGTTATTTTCTTCAGTCAGGTTGTTGACTCTCTTTTCATGATTTTCTTGCATCATTCTCATTTCTCTTCCCAATTTTTCCTCCACTTCTCTTACTTGATTTTCAAAATCCTTCTTGAGTTCCTCCATGGCCTGTAACCAATTTTTATTTTTCTTGGAAGCTTTTGGTGCAGGAGTTCTGACTTCCTTGTCTTCCTCCCATTCCATGCTTTGATCCTTTTTGTCCCCAAAAAGGAATCTAAAGTTGGACTGCTGTGCTTGCTTTGCTTCCTTTGCTTGCTCATGTTGCCCCTCAATTACTTGACTTTTGAGCTTTTTGCCATAGTAGAGCTCTGCTTCCAGAGGGGAGAGCTTTGTCCCAGATGGCTGGGGTTTTTGTAGCTGTCAGAGCTATTAGGATGGCGCCTTCTCTGCAGCCCCCACAAACTCTAGCTCACTGGTCACATACTTCAGGACCACCACCCAAGACTGTGATCTAGATCCAGGCAGGTTAAAGCAAGAGTGATTACCCTCTCAATGGTGGCTTGGCCCTCCCAACAATCTGCAGGCCAGGAGCTCTGAAGCAGCCATGTGGGGGCTGCCGCAACAGCCGCCACACCTCCGCCACTTCTAGCTCTGGGGGCAGGGGCTGGACCCGCTCCTCAGTCTCCCCCAGTTCCAACAGAGTTATACACTGACCTCTCACTTTTTCTTTGGCATTTATGGGTTGATAATTCTGGAAACCACCACTGCTGCTGTGATCCACTCTTCCAAAGTCCCCTGCAGCTGCTGCAGGTCGGGGCCACCCTGGGCCTAAAACTGCACTGTTCACTCGGGGCTGGGCTCTGCTCCCAGTGCACTGTGATAAACCCTTCCTGTCGGCTAGCCAGGCTGCCTTCAGCGGGAGATTTGTTTCTCTCTGTCACTTTGTCTGTTCTGTAGCTCCAAGGTTTGTTTAGAGTCATATTCATTAGGTTTTTTAAAGGAGTTCTTACCCATGTTTTCATCCTGGACCCCCTCTGGAGGTCTGCTGAAGCCTTTGGGCCCCCTTCTCAGAGTAATGTGCTTACCGTCAAAATAAATTACATAGGAAACCAATTCTATTAAAATTCAGGGACCCCAGGTTAATGACCCTTATTTAAGATGATATTAATAACTTCCACATAGATAGTTCTTCCTTTGTTCTGTCCCTTAGCACAGTGCCTGGCATATAGTAGGCACTTAATAAATGCCCATTACAACAGCCCTCTTGTGTAGGGGATGTGCTTGGAGAATCCAAGTGACTTATGATAATAATTGACGTTTTTCTAGCACAATGAGGTTTCCAAAGCTCTTTGTATGCACACTCAAGCCTCATCACAACAATCCTGCTAGGTGGGTGGTATTATTATTATCCCCATTTTATAGTTGAGGAAACCAGATTCAGAGAGTTCAATTAGCAAGCATTGATTAAATGCTCACTGTATACCAGGTACCATTCTAAATTCTGGGGACATGAAGAAAGGCAAAAATACAGTGACTGCCCTCAAGGAACTCCTGCTCTAATGGGGGAGACCACTATAAATAGC
>NW_027185798.1:24080093-24096878 GCF_028583685.1 Petaurus breviceps papuanus
ATTTGAATACACCTCCCTGGCGCCTCTCAAGGATAGCTGCTGCAGGCCTTCTCTCCTTAGCATGATGCTCCGTCCTGTGTACTCCTGCTTTTGAGGCCTCGTGACTAATTCAGCCTAATTGAAGAGGCCTGTTTAATTAGAGCCCTTCCTTTGTCAACTGACACCTGTAGCACAGGGGGGAGGCTTTTTCTCTCTGCTTTCTTTCTGTCTTCTCTCTCCCTCCCCCTCCTCTAAGAAGTTGGAGGAGGAGAGATGATGTGTCCTGGGAGAGCTTTGTCACCTTTGTCACCTAGCTCTGCCCCAAATCACACAGGGTAGTAAGGGGGAAATTTAAATGCAGCAAACATAGATTAAGGGTTTATTGTTCTGTGAGGCTCTGTAGAGAGTTGTGTTCAAGGCCCCATGGAGATTAAATTAGATTTAATAATCGTTGGCAAGATCTGTGAGCTACAACAGACAACAAGGGAAACTGAGGCTTGGAAAGGCCCCCCCCCCCCAAAGTGCTTATATTCTTCTACTTGGGGGACTTCACAACTAGGAGAATTGGGCAGACTTCAAAGAGGTGGTGAAAAAAGAGGGGGATTCTGGGATGAAGGCAAATGTTCCAGGCGTGGGGTCTGCTGCCCAGAGTGAGAAGTCAGATCTTCACCCGATGAGGAGAGGGGACCTCTGAAGGCTCTGCTGCTTCTGAACTTTTAAGATTAACCCCGCCCAGTGGGAAGGATGGGCAGACTGCAGGAAGGAGTCCATTTAGGAGGCTGTCACAATTCTACAAACATCTATTAAATGCCTTCTGTTTGGAAAGCACCATGTTATACAAGGGAGACCGAAATAGAGTTAGTTGGCAAATTAGGGCCTGAGCTAAGGAGATATTTTGTGAGATCACAGAAGTAGAAAGGGCAAGATTTTGAATTACCTAATGGCAGGCTGGGACAAAGGGATTAGGGGAGTTAGAGAGATAGGGCACCATAGGGAGAAGAACCCTAGCTTTGCAGTGGAAAGATCTGGGTTCAAATCCCACCCCTGCCTCCTACTATCTGGGTGACCTTGGGTATATTTTTTCATCCTTACTGACCCCTTCCCAGGGCTTGTTTTCTAACTTGTAAAAATATAGAGGCAAGCAGGACTAGAACACGGCTTCTTAATTTGGGATCTGTGAATGCTTTAAAATTTTATTTTAATTAATTCATTTTAATTTAATTAATCTCAATAGAGTTGGCTTCTTTGTAATCCTCTGTATTTGATTCATTTAAAAACGTGGTTCTGAGACAGGCTTTGTGACCCAAGAAAAATGAAGAGTCCCCGGGCTAGACGGCTTCAATTTTTCATTTTGGGGCCTTTGACATAGCTCTAAACTTTGAGTAATAATCTCCAACATTTATATAACTGGCGTTTGAAGGTCAGTAAAATGCCTTCAGATGCCTGAGAGGTGAATTCTACCCATTTGATACATGAGGGATAGTTCCCACTAATGAGATGACAGAACATCTTGATGGTAGGCCATAGGGGCTAACTTTAGACCTAGGTGAGAGAAGTTTTGTGAGGTGCCTGATCTCATCTGTTCTACTTTTTACCCCTTTCTTCTTTTTCCTAAACATAAATGCCCTCTCTAGCTCAGATCTTTCCTCCTGAGTAGTCACTGTTTTCGATTTTTTAATTATCACAAAGTAAAGAATGGTGTTACTGAGAGAAGAATTTTCTGGCATAAAAACCTGTTTGCTTATTAAAAGCAGATTATTAAAAAGTGAACCTGGATGTCTCCTCCCCCCATGGTATATACTCTAAGCAGCTGCCTGCCTAGTCCCAATTCTGACTTAGAATACTGTTATTATTACTAACTCACATAGCCCATTATGGTGACAGAGTACTTCCCTGGCCTCTCATTGGGTCTTTTCTGTGGTTTATGCACTTACATTTTTTTAATCGATGCCTAAAAAAAACCCTATTATTATTTTCCACTAATGGACCTCTTCTCTATAACAGCTAAATCTAATCAAGCCAAACAAACCAAGTTTATCCCCTGAGGGTGGTGCCTCCATCTTGAGTCAAGGCATGGATCCAAATTCCAAAGTCCTTTCGATACTGTTTTCTTTTTACATTGTTCTCATGCAAATTGTGCTCCTGGTACTGTTTACTACCTCTCTATCGGTTCATTCACATCTTCCCTTTTTTCTCCTAGTTCCTCATCTTCATAATTCCCCAGGGTGATACATATTCCATTATTTTCTCCCACCATCACCAGTCCATATGACCTAATTAATGGGCATCTACTGGGTCATCCATCCTATGAGAGAGAGGCTGCTTCAATATATATTTTTGAGACCTTCTCCTCTGTTTTTAACCTCCTTGGGCTGTTACCTGGGAGTGTTATAGCTGTATCAAAGAGTACGTACAGTTTGGTGACTTTTGGGGTCCAGTCCCAACTTTGTTTCCAAAATTTGGCAGACCAATTCAGAGCTCTGCCAGCAGGGAATTAGTATGCCTCTCTTCCCCCTATATCACCTCCACAAATCACTGCCCTCTTTCATCACCTGTGCCTTTCTGAGTGTGAGGTGAAATCTCAATTATTTTGCCTTTCTCTTATTAGTGATTTGGAGCATTTTTTAAATATGGTTATTGACAGTTTGCATTTTTTCTTTGGAAAACTGCCTGTGGGAAACAGCTTTTGTTTGTATTGATATGTATATGTGTGTATGTATGTATATGTACATTATATATAAGTGTTTTCATACATCCATTTATATATCTGTCTATAAATATTTATAAACATACTATATCTACTTACACAAATATAGATATATCTATGAATATACATGCTCTATGTAGATCTAGATATACCCTATGTATTGTGTGTGTGTGTGTGTATATATTTCAGCTATTAGATCTTTATCAAAAAATTTTCTGCAAAGATTTTTTTTTGCCTATGCACTTCTAGTTCTAGCTGCATTGATTTTGTTTATGCAAAAGCTTTTCAATTTTATATATTCAATTTTATGTGCCCTTTTTATCTTCTGCAATCACTTCCATTCCTTGTTTAGTTAAGAATTCATTCCCTAGGGCAGTTAGGTGGCACAGTGAATAGAGCACTGGCCCTGGAGTCAGGAGGACCTGAGTTCAAATTTGACCTCAGACACTTAACAACAAATACTAGCAGTGTGACCTTGGACAAGTCACTTAACCCCAATTGCCTTCCAAAGAAGCAAAAAAGAATTCATTCCCTAAACTGGGGTTCTTCACCTTTTATATGTCCTGGGTCCCCTTTAGCAGTCTGAAGCCTATGAACTCCTCAGAATAATGTTTTTAAAATATAAAACTTTAAAAATATATAAGATGGCAAAGGAAACCAGTTCACATATTGGAAATACATAAAAATATTAAAACATTAAATGCATTGACATGAAATACTCGGATTACAAAAGAAATCAATTATATTGAAATATAGTTACCAAAATATTTTTTTAAATGTGTTCCCAGACCTCCAGGTTAAGAACCCCTGCCCTCTCATTAGCTGTGAAAAGTTTCTTTATTTATTCTCCTCTTTATTGTAGTATCATTGTGGCCTTTTAGGTCAAATATCCATTTGGAACTGCTTATATTCCATGGTGTTTGTCTAAGCTGAATTTCTACCACACTATTTTTCCAATGTTCCCAACAGTTTCAGAGGAGGAGACCTGGTACTGGTCTCCAGAGTTTATCGAACACTAGGCTGTTGTGTTCAATTGCTTACCAAGGCTTTTTCATTGGTCAATTTTTTTCTGTTTTCTTAACTGGCACCAATTAATACTGCAGCAATATTCAGTCTTTAATTCTTACTTTAAAAAAAAATTTCTCCTGAGAGGGAAATTCAGATTTTCCCTTCAGTTCCTTCATATTGATTTCCTTACTATTTTTTCCAGTTCTATAAAGAAGTAAGAAGCAGTGTGGTATAATAATAATAACATTAATAAAACAGTAATAACAGCAATAATAATGACATTTATAGAGAGCATTAAGGTTGGCAGCCATCTCTGCCAGGTACATACTGGTCACAATGGGCAAGTCACTTGACCTGTTTGGGCTCTTGGCAGCTCTTTTTAAGACTTTTAAGTTATAGAAAAGGTGCCAACCAGCATTTTAAGAGGAATTTCCTCACCTGAGAGTTCCCTCTACCATTCAAGTCCCAGGTCCCAGCCGGTCCCTATTTATTTCTGTAAAAGAGTTTTGTATTTTGAGAGATTAATTCCCAGAGATCTCATACATTTTTGTAGCTATTTTGAATGGAATTAAAAAAACCCAACAACTTCTCTTTGGATTTTGTTAGTAACATACAGAAGCCTTATTCCTAGGGGTTGATTTCTTACTCAGCTTCTTTACAGAAATGACTAATTGTTCCAATTAATGTTTTTATTGAATCTCCAGGATTCTTCTCATCTATCATATTATATCCAGATAGAAGTAATTTTGTCTCCTGTTTTCCCACGTTTATTCCCTCAATTCATTTCTTCTGGTCTCATTGCTAGAATTCGACAGAATTTCCTTGTAAATCTACCTGGACCCAGGGTGGTGGTGGCCGTTTTTTTTTTTTTTTTCACTTTGAGAGTTCATTTCTGACTTGTCCACTTCCTGTTTCTGAAAATTGGGTGGTTTTAGATTCCCTGTTGTTCTATTAATCTGGGAACTGGATGTTTTCATAAATATTCATTTAAGTCTCATTTTGTTGATGTGAAATGGCTGACGATTTTCTTTGATTTCTGCCTTCATCTGTTGCGAATTTCATTTGATTCTCATATAAACCCAGTGAGATTCTGAGCTATTGAGTTAGACTCCTGATTGGTCTCCTTGGTCAGATTTTCTCCTCTTTATAAACTGTCATGTCCTCAGCTACTCTAATGATATTCCTAAATGCACAGGTCTGACCAGGCCATCCCCCTGCTCAGTAAATTCCTGCTCAACTGCAAAATGGGGTTAATAATAGCATCTACCATAGAGCACTGGCTCTGGAGTCAGGAGGACCTAAGTTCAAATGTGGCCTCAGACACTTAACACTTACCAGCCATGTAACCTAGGGCAAGTCACTTAACACCAATTGCCTCCAAAAAGCAAAAAAATTTAAAAATAAAAAAAAATAGCATCTACCTCCCAGAAGCTTAAATGTGAGAGCATTTCTAAAGTGCTTAACCAGAGCCTGGTACCTAGTAGGTGCTATGTAAATTTTTCCTCTTAACCTTAGGATCAAATACAAACCCCTTTGGCTTTCAATCTGGCTCCAATTTCCCTTTCTAGGTTTATTACACACTCCTCTGGCTATGCCCTATAAAGACCCACCAGTCTGGTCCACTTGCCATGCCGCCATGTGCAGTTTTTCATCTGTAGTCTTTTCACACAGGCTATCACCCATGTTGGGAATACAGTCCATCTTTACTTCTGCCTCTGAGCATTCCTAGGTCCCTTCACTTTCATTTCAACCTTGGAAATTTAGGGGATGCCCATCACTTGAGGAATGGCTGAACAAGTTGTGGTGTGTGATCATGATGGAGTACTGTTGTACTGTAAGAAATGATGAACAGGTTGATTTCAGAAAAACCTGGGAAGACTGACATGAACTGATGCAAAGTGAAGTGAGCAGAGCCAGGAAAACATTGTGCACTGCAACAGCAACATTAGAATAGTGTTCAATTATGAATGACTTAGCTATTCTCAGCAGTCCAGTGATCTAAGACAATTCCAAAGGACTTACAAAAATGCTGTCCACCTCCAGACAGAGTACTGATGAACTCTGAATGCAGATTGAAGATACTTTTTTTTTTTTTGCAGTATGGCTAACATGGAAATGTTTTTTAAGATTTCCCAAGTATAATTCATATATTGCTTGCCTTCTCAATGGGTGGGGAAGGGGGAAGGGCAAGAATTTGAAACTAAAAAAAATATATTAAAAAAAGTAATTTTTTGAAAGTTCTATTCAACCCTCTCCTCACTTTTCTCTACAACCAGTGACAATGACCTCCTTTTTCTTCCTCCCACAAGACATTGTCCCCCAACTTTGGATATTTTCAATGATTGTTCCCCATGCCTGCAGTGTTCCCCTCCTGGCTAACCTGACTTCCTTCAAGTCCCAGCTGAAAAACCTTCCTTTTTGCACCCCCGTACTCCTAAAATGCGAATGCCTTTCTTTTATCAATTCCTGTATATATATGTGTGTATACATATATATACATACACACACACACACATATATATAATAGTTTACATGTTATCTCGCACTGGATTGAGAGATCCTTGAGAATGGGCATGGGGTGTAAGGCTATCTCCTGCTTAGTTTCTAATGTTACTTCAAGTGGACCACCTGCTCCTTTATCTGCAGAATCAGGGCTTAGACTAGATGATCTTTAACCAATCCACAAGCATTTATTAAAGGTTTAGTGTTTGCCACACACTGTGCTAAGCCTGTGGGTACAAAGAAAGGCCAAAACACAAGAATAGTCCTTGAGGACTGAGGAGCTTACCTTCAGAGCACATGTAGGAAAATGCAGAGTATGGACGGAAGTACCTCAGCCACTTTGGGTAGGGGTGGAGATAGTGCACCTGCCCAAGGTGATGTTTGTGTTGGGTCTTGAAGGAAGCCAGGAATTCTAAGGGGCTGGGAAGGAGGAGGGAGGCAGAGCACTCCAGGTACAGGACTTTGCAGCCCCAGGTCACATGATTGGATTAAGATTCCCCCAGGTCTGCCTTGGTGGAGGGCACTTCCACCCTGGGAGTTCCCACACAGCCCAACCCCTCCTCCTCTCCCTCCCACAAATCTGACAAGGCAAATCATGTAAATGTTATAATAGCAGTTTAACAGGTGAAGAAACAGGTGCAGGGAGGTCAGGGCCAGGTTCAAAGCCAAGGCTCCCAAGTTGCACTTTCAATCAACAGATGCTACCTCTTCAGCTGTCAACCTTGGCTTCATGAGAATCCTTCCTCCTCCCTTTCCTCCCAGTTTTCTGGAGGGATTCCAGAATCAGGTACTTATTAGTTGTGTGACCTTGGGCAAGTTACTTACTCCCCATTTTCCCTCAGTTTCCTCATCTGAAAAATGGGGTTAATAATAGCACCTACCAGGCAGCTAGATGGTTCAGTGAATGAGCACTGGCCCTGGATTCAGGAGGGCCTGAGTTCAAATCCAGCCTCAGATACTTAACACTTACTAGCCGTGTGACCTTGGGCAAGTCATTTAACCCCAATTTCCCTGCCTTCCCCCCTCCAAAAAGTAAAGAAAAAAAGTAATAGCACCTGCCTACCAGAGGGGTTATGAGGCTCAAATGTGAGAGTATTTCTAAAGAGCTTAACCCAGAGCTTGGCACATAGTAGGTACTATATAAATGCTAGCTATTAGGCAGCCAAATAGTGCACAGAGCACTGGACCTGGAGTCAGGAAGACTCATCTCTCCGAGGTCAAATCCAGACTCAAATGCTTACTAGCTGTGTGGCCCTGGTCAAGTCATTTCACCCTGTTTGCCTCAGTTTCTCCATATGTAAAGTGAGTTTGGAAAAGGCAGTGGCAAACCACTCCAATATCTTTGCCAAGAAAACCCAATTGGGGTCACAGAGAGTTGAACCCAACTGAATAACAACTATTATTAATCATATGAGGATTATTTGAAGGAATTGGGGATATATAGCCTAGGGAGTAGTAGATTTAGGCGGGGGGGGGGGTTATAAATTTATTATTTATTTTCAACATTGAAAAAATTTGAGTTAGACATTCTCTCCCTCCCTTCTTCCCCGTCTCTATTGAGAAGGGGATCATGGTTTTAGAGACTGGCTCAGCAAGATCCTGTTAACACAGTTCACTAAGAAGGCAAGCAGTATGGTAGCAGTTATACATATGGAGTCATGCAAAACCTAAGGGGGGCTTCATAGCTGTACTCACACACTTGAAGAGCTGTCCTGGGTAGGGGACCCAGGATGGCACTTAGGCTCGAGGCTAGGAGGAACTTCCTAGGGATTCAGGCTGTCTGCAGGTTGAGTGGGCCGTCAGGCAGAAGCGGATGGACACGTATGGACATCTCTACCAGGGGGGTTGCCTCAAGGGTTTGGGTTGGCCCTTCCAGCTCTGTGATCTCTGCGGCTGAGTCCTAGATCCAAAGACACATTACCTTGTATTCAGTAAGTGCTTAATAAATGTAGGTTAGATTGGACTGATTCTACCCAGGCCCCCAGCATACACAGATGCTGCGGCCTTGGGGCAGCATGTGAAGCATCTCACTAAGCCAGCTCCCCTCCAGCTCATTTGATTGGATGAGGAGGGGCCAGAGGGTAGAGATGTCTAGCTTTAGACCTTGGGGAGTGGGGCATTTAGCTGAGGCTTGGTCTCTGAGCTGATAGGAGGGAGCCTCAGCCTGGGCTTGCTAACAGATACCCCATCTCTCCAGAGTGTGGTGTGGGCCTTTGTCTGATTCTCCTGACCAGCCAAGAGGCTGAGATAGGGGAGGGGGATCCCCACCCCCAATCTGACCAGCCTGGCTGGCCAAGACTGACACAGGGATGATAACCCCTGGGTCTGACTTCCTTAAAAAAACATGATGTTATGCAACCACCGAGCTCAGTCATACTGACTCAACCTGCTTCTCTTTATAAACTAGTGGGTTCTTTCCCAACCAACAGGAAAGTGTTTTCTCATTTGAATAAAAGTCATGTAGAGGTTATCACAGATGTGTTCTCTCAGGGGGAGAAAAGAGGGAGGTCGAAGGGAGTGAAAAGAACAGAGGGGCCCAGACAGAATGGAATAATATGAAAGGTGGGGTGGGTTTCTTTGAGGTACAGTTCCTCCCTTGCTTTATTTCCCCCCCTTTTCTGTATAAGCCCTAGCAAAGCTCTGGTTTTTAGTGGCAGACCTTGGTTCCTTTGACATTTAATACCTGTGTGAACATGGATGAGTCTCTTAGGCTCCTTGGGGCCCCCTCCCTCTCTCTCCATGGTTAAATGAGGGCTGGATTAGAGGGGCTTTGGGATCCTTCCCACCTTTGATCCCTTCAAGAGAAACATAAATCTTGAATGTTATAAGTGAGAATTCCTTAGGCTACATCTCAGGGCAAAGGCCACAGCCTGTCTTCAAACAGCAGGGAAGATTCTCTTTGCTAACAGGCGTTCACAGCTTCTCCTCCAACCCCCCAAAACTTCAACCAAAAGGATCCTCAGGGGCCTTCTAGTCCAGCCCCCTCACTTTGTAGACGGGGAAACTGAGGCCCAGGTAGGGCAAGCATCACCCCCATTCTACAGATAAGGACATTGAGGCTCTAAAGTCACAAGAGTTTGTAAGTTCCAAGGCTCAGCTATTCACACTCAGAAAACCAGGGGGAATCAGGATGCCCGTCATCGGGGTAGGAGAACAGGGGCCAATAGAAGGTGGTAGGTGAGGTGAGTCAGCAAGGAGGAAGAAAGGAAAAAGTGCAAGGGGAAGGGGGGGTGGAGGTAGGAAAAAATCCCCTTGTGCCAGACGGACTTTTTTTTAAAGTGAGATTTCATGTCTTCCTGTTTCTGTGGTGTGTGTGTGTGTGTGTGTGTGTGTTCAGGCTGCCTCAGCCTCTCTGCATTGCAAACATCAGTGTCACAAGAAAGTGGCTGGTGTGTTTTCTGAGCTGTCTCAGAGCCTGGGAATTAGTTGCAAAGTCAGTTCCCTGGAGGGGCCCAGGAGGTGTCTTAGCATCAGGGCTAAATTTAAAGTTGTTTAGGGGCAGGGCAGGCTTGGGGGTGGGGGGCACTGCCAGAGGTGTGAAGAGAGGCTTTGTTGGGGGGGACTCTGGGTAAGGAGGTACACTCCCCCCCAAACACATACACGCCCTTCACCCTCAGCCAGCATCACCAGCTGGGAAAGACAGCTTGGGGGAGCATGAGGCTGCCAGGCACACAGGCTTTATTTCCCCTATTAAAATTCTCAGGCTTGGCTTTCTGGGTGTGCACACCTGGGAGCAATCTGGAGCTAAATGGAGAAGAAAACTGCCCCCTCCCCCCTTCTCCCTTCCTCTCTTCCCTCCCCATTCTCCCTTCCTGTCTTCCCTCCCTCTCCCCTTCTCCCTTCTTCCCTCCCCCTTCTCCCTTCCTCTCTTCCCTCCCTCCCCCCTTCTCCTCTCTCCCCTTCCTCCTCTCTTCCTCTTTCCTTTCTCTTCCCTTCTACCTGCCCTCTCCCCTCCCCTCCTGTCCTCCCTCCTTTCTTTTTCTCTTCCCCCTTCTCTCCTTCCCTCTTCCCCCTTCTCTCCTTCCCTCTCTTCCCAAGCAAGAGACAGCCTGAGGGTCCTGGCTACCCACAGGTACCTTGCAGCTCCTTTTAAGACCGACAGGTTGCTTGGTTCAGGCCTTCAGATCCTGTAATGAGTGGTCTGGATTCTTAGAGTAGAGAAGAGACCAGTGAGTATCAAGGAAACAACAAGCATTTCTTAGGTACCAATTTTGTATAAAGACACAAATCAAACCACCCCTGCCTTCAAGGGGCTTACATTCTATCAAGGGGAAATGGCATGAATGTCCACATGCATCTAAGAAATAAATTACAAAGCATTTTTAGGACGGAGAGGTTGCCAGCATGCAGGAGGGTCAGAAAGGGACTCCCAGGGAAGGTGGTGTTTGAGCTGAGTTTGGGAGGAAGTAAGGCATTCTGAGAGTTGGAGGTGAGGAGGGAGTGCACACCAGGCATGGGGAACAGCCAGTGCAAAGGCCTGGAGAGGGGAGATGGAAATGTTGAGCTCTAGGAGCAGCCAGGCCAGATGGGCTGGACCTGTAACTTAAGTGAAGGGGAGTCAAAGATCTCAGAGTCGAAACCTCAAGGGTCGTCTGATCCCACCTGGGCCTGACTGGGATCTTCTACAATGTCTCCCCACAAGTGGTCATTCAGTCTGTCTACCTCCCAGTGCAGCTGTCTATAGGGTTTTATTAATGCTTTGCAAAGGATAGATTTTCATTGTAAGAGGCATTGTGATATCGTGGGTAGGGCATTGAAGTCACACTCAGGATGACCCAGAACCGAACCCTGCCTGGGCGAGTGGGTCTCCTAATCTGTCTGTGCCTCAGTGGACCCATACGTAACACAAGGGGGTGGACTCTAAATCCCTCATCCTTTGTTCGATGATCAGTCCTGTGGGCACCATCCCATCTTATCTTTCTGAGGACAACAAGGCATGTTTCTTTACTCATCCCTATTGGGTGGGGGAAAAAGAGGGTCATCAAACATCCCTCAGGTTTCTTGAATCCGTCTACACCCACTACATTCATTCTTCCTCTAGCTCCCTCATGTATTCATTTTCAATTGTGTTTTCATTAAGAGTGGCAAAGGAAAACCCCCCAACAACATTCTCTTTGTCTTTCACTTCCTCCCCTTTCCCCTTCAAGATCTTCAGTGGTAGTAGAGGGAGTCCCCAAGGCAGATGCTAGCTTTGTGGTCCTGGGCCTACTCAGGCACTTAGTGGATCTGTGCTCTTGGTCAAGGTACTTCATTTCTCTGGGCCTCAGTTTCCTCAGCTGTAAAATTAGGGGGTGGGGGTTTGGATTTGATCATCTCCAAGATCCCTCTCAAGGCTAACTGCTCCTAGGTGGTTGGAAATTCCTGTTTGGAGGTTTGTTCCAAACATCATTTAGAGAGGGTGGGGAAAGGCTTCTGTATCTGTTCAGCACATGTTTTCTGGGAGCCGAGTTATGTATTAATTTCCTTTCTGATGTTCTGCCTAGCAGTCTGGTGGCCAAGTGGTTCTGAAGTTAACGTGTCCAGCCAGCCTTTAACTACTGCAGTTGGCCTGGGTCTGTTCTTGCTAATGTGCCCACTGCAGAGGGCCATTATCAGCATGGGACTAATGCATGCCGTTATCCTGTCGGGCTACCAGGGAGAGCTGAATAAGACTGCCACTCTGGCCTCCGTGGGCTTTGTGGATTATCCCTGTCTAAACCAGGGCTTTTAAACCTTTTTGGTGTCCTGGATCCCTTTGGCAGTACTCTGCTGAAGCCTGTGGCCCCCTTCTCAGAATAAGGTTTTAAATGCATCAAATAAAATACATGCTGGTGATTATTATATTTGGGCGTTTTTTTTTCTTTGCTGTTTTGTGGCTTGTACATGGGGTGGTTGCTGTTCATTCGTTTTTTTCAGTTGTTCAGTCGTTTTTTGTGACCCTATTTGGGGTTTTCTTGGCAAAGATACTGGTGTGGTTTGCCATTCCTTGTCCAGTTCATTTTACAGATGAGGAAACTGAGACAAATAGGGCTAAGTGACTTGCCCGGGATCACACATCTAGTAAGTGGGGGGAAATGTGGCTTCCTGTGCCACCTAGCCGTCCATGGGGAATGGGTGCTAAACCTTTGAGGGATTTTTTCCTAGGTTCCTTAGGCCAAGTGAAGTGTGAACCCCTTATGCCTCCTGCTTCCTCCCAGCCTGGGTGTTTTGTTCCACAGACACCCTCCTAATAGAAGAGTTAAAACTTGTATAAATGAAACATTTAAACCAATCTTAAAGCTTATGTTTTGGCTTTTTGCACATCTATTATTGGCTCAGTGACCTTCAGCTATTAGAGTAGCCTAAAGTTAGTTGATTGCATTAAAGACCTGCAGGGAATGAACGAGTAAATTAGGAAGGGATTAGGGGCTACTCCAGTGTAGGGTTCAGTTGAGCCCTGATTTCTCCTCGAACTAAGAAGAGAATTTTTCATTAGCCAGGTATTCTAGTACAAGCAGCTTCATTAATGTGGTTGGGAGGATATCTCTATCTGGCTTACTCTTTCTTTTGGGTCAATGTTCAGGTCTTAAGAAAATCTCTTTTATCTCCAGCGCTTGGACCAGGGCCCAGAGATAAAAATCCTTCCTTGTGCTTTGGTCCCCAGAGTCCCTGCCCATGAGGGTGCAGGGTTTGTTGGAAATCAGGCTCCAAAGAAATGGGGCTTAAAATGACTTAAAAAAAAAAACCACCTGTCTCCTTCAGCCTGGTGTTGTGTCATGGAGAGGAGGGAGATGACTTGGTTTCTAACACAGCCTCCAGCATTTACTACCTGGGTGATGCTGGGCAGTGGTTCAGCCCCCTGGATCTCCATGATGAAGGAGGGTGGTGCCTTCCAGCCCTTCCTCTGTTATCCCTGGCAGCCATTCACCTAGCTCTGGGGCCCTGGGGCCAAAGGCTGCTGCAGGATCCCAGCCTTCCAGAAGAGGATGAGCAGAGGGTCAGAGCCGTGGAAGGGGGCCAGGCCAGGCTAGGGTAACTCAGGCCTTTTTCCCCTGTCCCGGTGGCTTTTGAGGACCAGTCTTCTGTTGCTGGTGACCCCAGAGGCTTCAGCAGCTCCTCCTAGAACAAAGAAGCTTCTGTGGCTTTGGGCATTTGGGCTGCGTGGCCGTGCCCAGTTGAAGGGATGGAGAGAAGTAGGGCACCTCCAAGCAGAGTTCCTGCCAGGCCACTGAATGAGCTCAGCCAGTCTCTCTAGCCTCACTCTCTCACCAGGAAAGCCAGGTCATGCCAGGGGGTGGGGAGGGCTTTGGAAAATTGAAGGACCTGGGGCAGGGCCAGGGGCAGAGATTCAGGTCGGGTCTGCCGGGAGACAGAGGGGAATTAGCTGTTGCCTGGCTGGCTGGGGTACCCCTGCCAGCCAGATACCCTCCCATGAGCATCTGTCCTGGGGTACCCTGGTATAAGGAAGCAGTTTGGATTCAGCTGTGGGTAAACAGTGTGACTATCTTGTTTGTTTCTTTTCTAAATCCAAGGGATTTGGGTACTTTAACTGGAGGGTTGGGGTGGGGGTGCAGTCAGTGGGTAGAATAGGCTGCTGTAACTTTAAGTTGAGGTTGGCATTCCTGGGCTGGGATAATAAATGAGGGCTGTGCATTCTCCCTGTGGGCTTGGACGGTCTTCTCCCTGCCTAGTTCAGTTTAACTGGGTTCCTTTTCAAGACCAGAGGCATTTAGAAAGCCTCAGTAAATTAACCCTAATCAGACTCTTTCCCCTATACTTTTTTCCCCCAGCCAAAGGACCCTTGGACCAATTGTTCTTTCAGTACAGGATGGTGGAGTCTGAGAAAGCTCTGGCTTTGGTCAAGTCCATAGCTCCAGTCAAGTTGCGAAGCATTTATTGAGTGCTTACTGTATACAAGATTGTCAATCTGGAGAATCCAAGTTCACATCCAGCCCTTGCTTCCCACTGGCTTGTCACTCTGGGCATTTAACCTCTTGGTGCCCAGACGTCTGTCCAAGTATTAACTCTGCTGCTGAATCTCAACTGTTAGAGGGCATTTCCTAGACCCGATTTCTCAGTGACCCCATGGAATCTAGGACCAGATACCCCTTCCCCTCCACCTAGTCCATGTGCCAGGCACTGTGCAGAGAATCCCTATCATTCACTACCCCTAGGTCTCCATTCTCCTTGGAATAAGTACAAGAGCTGAGATGAAGAAATGGCGGCTGAGAGAGATGGATGGGTGAGGAAGCAAATCTTCCCTTGTCTCTGTCGAGGGGGCACATTTCAAAGGAAGGTGCATGTTGTCACACATGTCCCCTGGTTGGTTTTGGTTTCATTCGGTTTAGCTGTACTTTGTTAGGTCTCTATTGGGGGAAACCCCCCCAGAGACCCAGTAATAATAATAGCACCCACCTCATAGGGTGGTTGTCAGGATCAAATAAGTTAATGTTGGAATGGTGAAAAAGGGACCACTTAAAATTTTTTATGTCATTTGTTTTTTCAAGCGGATTCATTTCTGAATATATATATTTATATATACACACACATATATACCCCTCCTCTCCCGTAGCTAACATTTGTAACAGATTTTAAAAATCTCTTTATATTTATAATTTTTCATTATTTAAATCAAAAATAAATAAATGTTATTTATTGTTATGTTATTATGTTATTGTTATATATTTACTATTTATTTATATTTCTCTATCTGGGTGAAGCAATTCAGCAAACTCAGCCAACCTGTCAACAGTATTTGACAGTATATGTAATATTACATTCATAAGTCCCCCAACCTCTTCTATGAAGGAAGGAATGGAGCTTTTTTTTTAATTTTTTTTTTTAGGAATAAAACAATTGGGAAAAAAAACCCAAGAGAATGCTAATATCCAGGCTGTGGGGGAAATCAGAAAAGACCTTGTGTAGAAGGGGCTGGCTGAGCTGCGTGCTTTGAAGGAGGGTAGGGATTCTTGGTATTGGCCGTGGGGGGGGGGGGGGGGGGTGGAGCATGTTCTAGGAATGGGGGAAGAATACAGAAGATGGATGACTGTTCATGGAATCATAGCTCCTTAAGTAGAAGGGGCTTCAGAAGCTATTCGGTCCATCTCTTTGAGGAAGGGAGGGGAATTGCCCATGCTCACACAGGTAGTGATATTTGAACTTGGTTCTTCTGACTTCAGAGTCAGAGTGCTTACCACAGAACTGCATTGTTGTTTCTGGGACATCCAGCAAGCTTGATACCAATTGACTGATAATTCCAAGGCTGTTCAGTGAATATGAGGTGTTAGATGACCTATAGACAGAGTAATTCACTCAGAGACCCCCATTATCACAGATGGAGGGAGAGAGAAGAGGCCTGGGGAAGCACAAGGGACCTCCTTATCTATAAAAGGACCACTCTTTGAACCAGATGCCCTTTGAGATCCTTCCCCAGTCTGGATTTGTGATTCTTCCTCTTGCAAGGAATTCACCTAAGTGATTTCACAGGAACCTTTTCCCCGGGGCCCCTGCCCTCCTGATTGATGCTCATCCCCTTTTAAGATCTCTCAGGCCCCCTGAAGTCGGCCCCAGTGGGCAGCGAACTGGCCACTGCCAGATGGCCACATGTTTCTGAATGCCTTGCATTTTGGACCAGCCCTCCTTTGGGAGGGAAGAGCCGCCTGGCCAGCACAGCCAGATGCTAACAGGCTCCTCTCCTAGACTCTCTCATTTTCACCTCCTGTCCTGGTGAAGATAAAATCAGAAACCCCAAAGGCAAGCCACCCTCCAATCTAGCCATGTAAGTAATTAAGACCTCACTTCAAACAACCACATTTTTTAAAAAGCTGTAATTTTTGTAGCTGAAAATAGCCGCCTGTTCTGAGAGCCAGAGGAGCTCTTGATCCGGCCCCTTTTAATTCCACCTTGGAGTCTTTCTAGATTGTGGCCCAGGCCCCTTGCCACTAGTGACTTATAGGTCTTGTTCAACAGTGACCTGTAGGGGAAACTGAGTTTTTCCTTCCCCATACAGGCTTGGAACTTTTTGTTAGATTATGATGGAATGTCTTCTCAGGGTAGAACATTTTTCTTATTATCTCTTCCAAGACCCAGCATTTATTCCTTCTGTACCTTTCTTAATACTATTCCCCCAGTCTAAAACGTCTTTCCTCCCCTGTGCACTAGGGAAGACTGGGTTGTGAGGTGGGCAGTAAATTGGGTTTGGAGTCACAGAACCTGAGTTCAAATCCTGACTTTGCCAATGACTGTCTGGGTGACTTTGGACCACTCATCTCTCCTCCTTAGGTCTCATTTTCCTCCTTGACAAATTGATGGGATAGGGCTCTGACTCTTGAGGCCCCTCTCAGCTTGGAATGCTTCATCCTGCATCACAATACGGCAGCAAATGCAGTCTGCTTTGGCAATGATGTCTCCTTATTTCTTCAAGGCCTAGGTCAGGGCTGTCCTTCCACTTCTAGGCTTGATGTAAGGAGGAAGGGAGTGGTTGCCTTGGGGAAGTCCTAAGCTCCCCCTGTGGATTGAAGCCCAGATACCCACTTAGGGCAATGTCTGGACTGCATAGACGGGTCCTCCAAGGCCTTCTGGGACTGTGTGTGTGTGTGTGTGTGTGTGTGTGTGTGTGTGTGTGTGTGTGT
>NW_027185798.1:24096888-24111399 GCF_028583685.1 Petaurus breviceps papuanus
TGTGTGTGTGTGTGTGTGTGTGTGTGTGTGTGTGTGTGTGTGTGTGTCCATGGGAAGTGGGCCAGGTGCCTTTTGTATTTGTACCCCCAGAACTTAGCTAGGTGCATGGTACATAGTAGGTGCTTTTAGTAAATTCTTGTTGGTATTGATCAGCTGATTATTCCAAGGTTCTTCAGTGAGTGTTGGGTGTTGAGACCCAGAGACACAGCAAATCACTCAGAGAGACAGCCAGAGACTCCCAGACATAGAGATGGAGACCCCCAGACAGACACACACACAGAGACCCTTCCCAAAGAAAGCCCTGCCCCAGGGAGACAGACCCTCCCACCATCCCTGACATAGAGAGAGACCCCCCCCCCCAGACAGAGGGATTCCCAGATACAGAGAGAGACAGACCCCTAGATAGTGGGAAAGAGAGACCCCCCTCAGCCACAGAGACAGATTCAGGGCTGGTCACAGGGACGGAAGGAAGGAAAGACTGAACACAAAGTGGCAGAGACTTTGAAAGTGCTAGCAGTAGAATGGGTGTTCAGATGGCCTCGCCAAGGCTTGGATTTGTCTGGGGGGGGGGGGGCCTTGAGAAATGAGCTTTTAAAGAACCAAGAGCCGGGAGATTCCCCCCAGTTTTTTTCCTTCTGAGCAGCCAAGGTCTACCCCATCTCTGGCTCGAGGACCAGATACCATGCCACGTCAGAATTAGAACTGGTGCCCTGTGATCATGAGCAAGGGGCTGGAGTTTGGGGCTTGTGGTGTTGTCTTTCCTAGCCCTACCACAACAGAAGAAATCTATCTGCCCTGGATTTCAAGTTGCCAAAAATAAAGACTGTGGCACAGAAGGGCTGGAGACCTGTTAATTAGCAATGGCTTTTCCCCTGACTGACTCACTGTTGAGATGTCCTGTTTGGGGATGGAAGCCCCTGGGAGCTTCAGAAGGAAGAGGATTTTCTGGTGGCTGGAGGGAATCCCTGCTTTTCACACCTGTGACCGGGCCTGGTTGACTCCCTTTTATATGAGGGGGAAAACCTGGGTGGCAAAGAAACCTCTGGGCCTTTAAAGACTTGGGGGACAAGACCTGGTTCCCTTGCTGTGTGAGCTGAGGCAGCGAGTCATTCACCTCTCCTGGCTTTCTCCCCAGCTAAATGAGAGGGTGGGGCTACATCAAGGCCTTCTCAGCCTTTCTTGTTCTTTGACCCCTTTGACCTGCTACTGGGAGCCTCTGAACCCCATGCTGGGATCAGGCTTCTAGATAAAGGACTTGCTCGTTTTCATTAAAGGTTAGGGAAAGTGGCTCAGTAGGTAGAGCCCTCTGGACCTGGAGTCAGAAAGACTCATCTTCCTGAGTTCAAATCCAGCCCCAGACACTTACTAGCTGTGTGACCCTGGGCAAGTCACTTTACCTGCCTACCTCAGTTTCCTCATCTGTAAAATGAGCTGTTGAAGGAAATGCCAAACCCCTCCAGTATCTCTGCCAAGAAAATCCCAAATTGGGTCACGAAAGAGTCAACTGTGAACAAAAATGATTATTTTCCCATCCATGTTCACAAACCCCCTGGAACCTCTCCATGGATGGGGGTGGGGGGGTGGGAGGGAGGGGAGAGGCATGTTAAGAGCCCCTGGGCTCGATGATCTCTTAAGGGACCTTCAGCTTTAACTCCTAGAAAAGTTGGGGTTGAAGCTGGGAGCAACCCTGGTAATATTAGCTTCATCTACTCTTGGTGTATGCAGTTACAGACCAAAGCATTTAGGCATTTAGACTATTTAAATAGTGTGGGTGTCAAAATACAGAGCTCTTCTCCAGAAGGTATTAATGATCAAGTACTATTTAGGCCCCTAAGTTATGAAGCAGTCCACCCCCTCCCCCCTTTCCCTAAGTGTGGAGACCCAATGCTCTGTGGGATGAAGCAGCTTGTGGGGCTTCCGGCCTCCCCTGCCCAGCTGGGCACTGCCGGTCCTGGAGCAGAGGATGAGGAGCTCTTCCTGAAGGGAAGATGGGCAGGGTCTGGGGCTCAGGAGATGGCCTTTGCTCCCAGAGTCACAGCACTCAGCCAGGCTAGGAGCTTGGCTGTGTGTGTTCTGTTGGATCAGAGGGTCCTGCTTGACAGGAGCAGCCTGTCTCCAGGCTGGCCTGGACAGTGGTAGTAGAAAAAAGTGTAACAATAACCCTTTAGTTACTTGACTAAGTTCCTCTTAAGAAGGCAGTGCATTTTACAAGTGAGGAAACCAAGACTCAGAGAAGTTAATTAGTCAGTAAACTTTTTTTTCCTTCCTTCCTTCCTTCCTTCCTTCTTCCTTCCTTCCTTCCTTCCTTCCTTCTTTCCTTCCTTTCCTCCCTTCTTTCTTTCCTTTCTTCCTTCCTTTCTTCTTTCCTTCTTTTGTTTCTTTCTTTCTTTCTTTCCGAGTTAAATGACTTGCTTAGGGTCACACAGCCAGTAAGTATCTGAGGTTGGATTTGAATTCAGGCCTTCCTAACTCCAGGGCCACTGCTCTATCCACTGTGCCACCTAGCTGCCCTTTCAACGAGCATAAGCACCGTCTCTGTGCC
Organism: Petaurus breviceps papuanus; assembly: GCF_028583685.1. Classification (NCBI taxonomy): domain Eukaryota; kingdom Metazoa; phylum Chordata; class Mammalia; order Diprotodontia; family Petauridae; genus Petaurus; species Petaurus breviceps. The sequence continues at coordinate 24,099,431 of NW_027185798.1, forward strand.
AGATACTGGGGATGGAAACAGGAAGAATAAAACAATTCCTGTTCCTAAGGATCTTCTCATGGGAGAGACCACAAGGCTGTCTATAAAAACACACAGAATCAGTCTCAAAGAAAAGAGGCAGAATGTTCCTAAGTAGGAGTAGTGATTTGTCCAGGTGCCATAACCAGGAAGTTGCAAGGGTCAGGACTGGAACTCGGGGTAAGTGACTCCAAATCCCCTACATATCCGTGCCATCTGTGTCATTCTGCCCTGCATTACCTGTCAACCTGGGGCGCCTTGCTCTCCCTCCTCCCTGCCTTAGGACTTGCTCTCTGAGCTCCTCTCCAGCCGGATCTCTCTTTTAGCACATTCCAAAAATGGCCTTGCAGTTAGTTGTAGCTTGCCATCAGCTCTTCAGAAGCCAAATCGTCACCATCACCATCATAACATATGAATAACACTCGAAGGATTGTAAAAATGCTTTCTTTCTATGGATTCTCCTTTGATTCCCACAGTAACCCTGTGAGAGAGGGGCTAATATTATCTCCTTTTTACAGAAGAGGTGAAGTGACTTGCCCAGGGTCACACAGTTAGTGTTTGTGGAAGAGTTTGAACTTGGGTCTTCTATGCTCCAGATCCAGAGTTTCACCTGCCCCACCTAGTTGCCATAATAGTTGATAGCATGTGGGTCTATATTAATCCAAATACAAAGTATGTTCATATTTGTACATGCACACACACACACCCAGTAAGGTAGCTGCTATCATTATTCCCATTTCACAGATAAGGAAACTGAGGCTGAAGGGGATGAAGGGACTTCCTGAGGGTCACACAGCCTGTATTGTACACACACACACACTCTGAGGGGCTTCAGAATTCTTGTTGCACATACCATTGGTAGGTCTTGACCTCAGTTCCTAAACTTCCCCATTTCTCCAGCCCTGCTCCCTTTCAGAAGGCCCTTCAAAGGCCCTTCAGCCACAAGCGGCTTCCCCTTTTGGGTCACTGCCCACCCACTTTTTATTTAACTTAATATGGAGTGAGTTTTTCACCTTTTCTCTCCATTAGAATGTAAGATCCTTGAGGGCAAGGTCTGTTTTTGCCTACCTTTGTATCTTCAGGGCCTAATACAGTGCCTAGCACCCAGCAGGGGCTTAATAGTTGTTGACTTGGCAGATTAATTTAACTGACTGTTGTGTTCAATAGATTTTGGTTGATTTACTTGCTTGCCTTCTGGGCCTGGGCCCACCTTGGACCTCCTATGGCTCAGAGCTGCCCCGCCTCCCAAATTTCCAACTGGAGAGGTCCCTTCAGTGACTACCTCAGCTTCCGCCCCTCTCACTCCTGTTCACTTAGGGTTTCTTGATAATTATGTATTTTCTTCATCCCATCAGTGTCCCTTGCTCCCCTACCCAGTCAGCTTAGACTCCATGGTTAGTCACTATTTAAAACTGTATTAATTGCTTCTATTTTTATATCACATTAAATCATTTCCAAACGTATCCCTGCCTCCCCGCAGCCATCCTTTATTGTATGAAGCAGATTGACTGCGCATGCCGTGTTCCACATCCACGGTCCCCCACCTTTGCAAAGGAAGGAGGGGAGGTACGCAGTATATTTTCCAACCTAGGTGATTGTAAGGCGTTCCATCCCATTCCTTTCATTTGTTTTTTTCCATTTATGTTGTTGAAGGAATTGTGTGTATTATTTTCCTGGTCACAGCTGTCTTCCCATGATTGAAGTTTTCACTCTCACTGTTTCTTGGATGCAGTAATGCTTTTCCATTGCAACTGTGTGCCATAACTTGTTTGGCCATTATCAATGAGCACTTTTGTTGAAGGTCTATGACTATTTGGTGTACATGGGACCTGTCTACCTCTGGCTTCCTTGGGGTATTTAGCCCAGGTGGGGGAATCTCTAGTTCAGAGGAATTACTTGGACCTCGTCTTCCCTGGGAATCTCAGAATGCCTCCCTTCTTTGCTCTTCTATGGGTTGGACTGGTCCTCAGTCCCAAGTCGCCCTCAGCCTTCGTCTCAATGAATCATTACAGGAAAAGCCACAAAGCCATTATAACCGGGTCTGACCCACTAAGTCACCCACCATGTTCATTACTCAGTGGTCCTCTTTACTGACCTCATCTTGGTCAGAAAGAGACAGAGACACAGAATATCACTAAAATGCAGAGGCGGCAGAGTGCAGGGGTCTTTTACTACAGAACACTCCAGAGCCTTGGGACCTCATCTGGCTTCCTTGACGTGTTCTGTATGATCCTGAGGATTTTTTTACAATTCTTAATCCAAGGTCACCTACTCCCAGCCAGTGATTTTACCTCTTCTTTTCTGCCGTTTGCCCTGGTTTCCTCATCTGTAAAATGGAAGCCATGATCTCATAGGGTTGGTGTGAGGATTGAGAGAATATAAAGTCCTTAGCACAAGGCCTGGCACATAGTAGGTCCTCACTTATTCCTTTCTCCTCCCCTTCCCCACTTCTCTCATTGGCAGCTCCCCCTGCTCCCAAACTCTTTTCTTATGAGTATGAAATTCAAAATTCACCTTTTTTGGTCAGCACTGAACCAGGCTTCCTGAGACTCAGCTGCTTTTACCACTGGGCTGAGACACCTGGTGATTATGACCAAATTAGATAACTCTGGAGAGTGAGTTGCCCTTAGGAGCAGAATCTGACCTTAAAACTGGAAGGGAACTCAGAGGCTGGCTCTCATTTTACAGATGAGGAAACTGAGGCCCAGAGAGGTGGGGCCTTGCCCGGGGCTCGCAGAGCAGGGATCTACATCCAGGACTGACTCCAGAACCAAGGCTCCAGAGTATTCTGTAGCAAAAGGCCACTGTATTCTGCTGTCTCTCTGTGTCTGTCTCTTTCTGACCCTGTGTCTCTGCACCCCTTCCCTTTCATTGTCTCTGTCCCAATTCAGACTCAGGGCTGGTGGGAATTTCCAGATTAGGCTCTTTCCCCTTTCACCACCGATGCTTCTCCTTGGGGAGATAGGATTCCTGTTCAGGTCCAGAGTGGATGTGACCCCTCTGAGGGCCTTCTCGCTCGGAGCCACTTCTGGGAAAGTCTTACACTCACAGCCAAAGCTTTGTTTCTAGGGAGTTGGGAGGGAAGGTAACGATTTGGAACCAGAGGCTCCGGGGCCCTGGGTGTGTGGCCAACACCTGTATTCAAATGGAAAGAGCAGCATTCCTGCATACTCCTGTACAAATTCCAGCGTGGGTCATCAATCCTGCCCTTCCCTGATAGGCATCTGCCTGAAGGGGCCCTCATTAATTATTCTCAGACCTTTCTGGCTAGGACTTTCCAACCTGGGCTTGTGGTATGCCTATTAATCTGGGCTCTGGAAGCTGGCCCAAGAGCCCTCTTTAGGCTTGAAGGAGATCTCAGAATCAATCCTAGATCTGGGCTGGGAGAGACTCAGGGTCCTGTAATCCAGCACCTACATCTTAGGGAAGGGGAAACTGAGACCCAGTGACTTGTGTCCAAGGTCACAGAGAAAGTAGTAATAATAAGTATGGAATAATAATAATAAATATATATATATAGTGTGTGTATAATGTATACACAATGTATAGTATATAGAATGTATACCCAATGTCTATATTGTATATAGTATAGTATAGAATATATGGCAATGTGTTCTATATAATATATAGTAATATAGCATATATGATATATAGTATAAAAATATCTGGTTCTATATAGTGTGTAGATATATAATATATATGGTAATGATAACAGCACTAACGGAAAGCTGTAGGGCTGGCAGAGTCCTTTATTTTAGCTCATTTGATCTTCGTAACCTTGTTTTAAAGGAAACCAAGGCCAGAAAGGTGACTTAACCAGTCATACCACTAGTAAGTATATGAGGCAGGATTTGAACAGGGGGTCTGCCTTATTCCAGGGCAGCTAAGTGGCAGAGTGGAATGAGTTCAAATCCAGTCTTAGATATTTACTGGCTGCGTGACCTCGGGTAAGTCACTTAACCCTGTTTGCCTCAGTTTCCTTATCTGTAAAATGAGCTGGAGAAGGAAGTGGCAAACCAATGCATTATTATCATTGTCAGCTGAAATGGCTGAACAACGGCCACAGCAAAAACTGCCTTATTCCAGGTTGAGCACTGACCACAAGGCTACCTGCTTCCTCAAAGGTAGAAATAAAGAGCAGAGTTGGGATTTGAACTCATGTCCCTCCTTCCAGTGTGGCTGAGTGAGAGATTCCACTTTGGATCTCAAGGCCAGTCTAGCTGAGTGTGGGAAAGGTCATTACTCTCTAGAAGTTGGCCATCAGGAGAATGGATCCTATACCCCCACCCTGAAAGCTATCTCTTGGGATGACCCAATCCCAGTGGATGCCTGGAGTATGGAAGAAAGACCCCTATACTCAACACAACTTTAGTTAATTCACCAGATTTGGGGATTTGTATCTTCCTCTCCTGTTTTGACTGTAATTCTCATTCTCCCCACTCCCCCCGTGACCTACACATGGTGTCTGTGTAAGTGAAACTTTCTGCCTCCCTCAAAAAAGGAACAGGTTTTGACATCCCCATTGCTGAATACCCTGATGGCATATTCTGATAACGGTTTTCATCACTTGCCTAAACATTGAGCCCAGACTGAAAGAAACATGTTCCTGAGGCCAGGCAGTTTGCCCATCTTTCCCTTCTCCCCCCACCCTTGTTTTCTTTCCCTCACCTCACCAGGGTGTGCGTGTGAATCCCAGGCACTCGCCCCATAGCATGTTGGGGAATAAATCAGGAAGAGTGTACTATTGGAGGCTATTTTTACTGAATGTTGTTGAGACAAGCTTGGTCCCTTGGTTCTTCCACATTACTTTGCAGAGAATGGAGCATCGCTAAGGGGGTGGGGGATGGGGGAGGGAGGGTATAGGGGGCCTTGCCAACTCATTCCAAACATGTTCTCTAAGGGAGGTTAGATACCATCTTATAGCATCCTAAAGAATGGGTCATTAAATAGCATTGGGAGGGGAGAGCGAGTGTGGGAAGGAAAGAACTCTGTTCCGGGACAGAAAACCAGTGCCCAGCATTGCTGGCCACACTGAGCTAGAAATGGGAAAATGTTGGCTTCCGGAATGAGAAGAATCTGCCTCTCCATCCATCTCTTCTGTGTAGCATTTCTGCATGGAGTAAAAGCTGACAGTGCCCCGGGAGAGGGATTTTTTCCACATCCTGGGAATTCCCTAATATCACTGAAATCGCAGGTCTGGTTCCTAATCCCATCTCTCATATGGAAGATATGTTGTTTCCCTTAATTTTTTTTAAGTAGGTAAAATTAAAGGTCATTCTTTGACTCATTTCTTGCCTAGCCTTAATCACTGAATGGGTGTTGCCTCAGTCAAACCGAGACCTGAGAAAAGAAGGCCAAGGTCTCCCACTGCATCTGTGGCCATTTCCTTGTGGCCACATACAGATCAAGACATGTGGCCATGTCTTGATCTGTATCTTGCCACTGGACCCAGATGACTTCAGAGAAGAAAGTGAGGCTGGTGACTTTGCCCTGCCTTGATTAAATCCAGTTCATTGGCCCATCAGGGCATCACCTCCCCGAAGTCCCTCACAACACAGAACAAACAACCCCATATTTCCTTTGATGGACTATAAGACTGTTTTACTTCTGTCTTTGCATCCCCAGTGCCTAGGACTGTGCCCTGGCATGGAGTAGGTGCTTGTGGTTGATGAGTCTCAGGGGAGTGATGCCACAGTCAGGGCCGTTGGAAAGTGGAAACATTTTTTTTGTCACTGAGGATGTTTTGCTCCGTGGAGGTGTGTGGGTGGATAGCTGCAGGGCTAGGGACCCAGTTGACTCATTACGGTTTTCTCTCCTCTCTTCCCTCCTCCCCCTGAGGAACCCAGGAGAGTGGAGCATTATCAAGTCCCTAGGGCCATGGAGAGCTCCCTCTCTCCCACTTGCCCTAGCACCATGGTCTTTTCAGCTGTCTCTGAATTCAGCCAGCACCAACTTCCTGTAGCAAGACAAGTGACTTTGGGGTCCTTCTGCTGGGTTGGTATTGCCCTCTTGAGATGCCTATGGGCAGAGGCTCAGACCTCCAGGATCTACCTGGTTCCAGCTGGACCTTCCCCCACCCTCTGCCCCCTTCATCCTCATGCCAGCTCTGCTCCAGGAAGACTCCAGGCATGGAGAAGTTCCTAGGGAAGCCTCTGAGGGGCCTCCAGCCCCCATTCCAGTTAGGGCTGAAGGCTCTCTGCTAACTTGTATTTTCCTACAAGAATGGGACCAGCATCCTTTGCTTTAGTATCAAAGAGGTCTGCCTGCCATAGTGGACTGTGAATGATATCCCAGCAGCCCTAGAGACCCATCATGTTGCACAGCCCAGGAATTGCCTTGCAGTTGAGGGGTCACCTAGCAAATAATAATGTATTAAACTTGAAGTCAAGAAGACCTAAATTCAAAACCTGGCTGAGACATATACTACCTGTGTGACTTTGGGCAAGTCATTTGACTTCCATCTCAGTTTCCTCGCCTGTAAAATGGGGATAATAATAGCATTTACTTCCCAAGTTTGTGGTGAGGACCAAAGGAGATACCTTATTGGTGCTAGCTGTTTTATGTAAAGCTTAATGAGGGCTTGTTCCTGCCTCTGGGGAGGGGAGGAAATAGGCTGAAGGACACCCAACTGGGCCTTGGTGTGTGCCTTCTTTGGTGTGTACCCTTGGGAAGGAGGCTTGTGTCACAGCAGGGAAGGGGATCCTCAGGGAGCCCTGTACCCCCAAGCTCTTTCCCAGATTCCCCTGCCTCCCAGTGGGCTGCATTCCAATGTTTACTTGTAAGCTGATTGTTTCTAAGGAGGAAATAACATGCTCTTTGGAGAGGAACGTTATTTAGGCTTGGTGTAAGGGCAGTCCAGAGGAACGATGGACTGGCTGCTTAAGGAGGCCGGGGGGCCAGGGGTTTTCCCCTCACTCCAGATCATGCAAAAGGCTTCTGGGATTGGATCGGCCAAGAAGGATTTCTTTTTCAGGGATGGGTGGGTCTAGAGAGCTGAGAGCCCTGCCCCCTCTGAGATGCCCTGGATTGGGATAGTGTGGTTAGCAGTTAGTAAGTGCCTGGTGTTAATCATGGCCACTAGGCGGCGCCATAGTTCACACAGCGCCGGGCCTGGAGTCAGGAACACCTATGGCTAAGTCACTTAACTTCTGGACCTCAGTAAACTTACCTGTAAAATGGGCCTGAGGGGAGTGATAGCCCCTATTTCACTGGGTTCTTGTGAGGATCAAAGGAAGGAATATATGTAAAGCGCTTTGCAAAGCTTAGAAAACTATGAAAATCCACATCCATAGGCATTCTCTCTCTCTCTTCCCTCTCTTTCCCCATCTCTCCTTCTTTCTATCTGGACTCTTTCTCTTTCTCCCTCCTCCTTCTCCTTCTATCTTCTCTCTCTCCCTCCCTTTCTCTCCCTCTCCCTCCTTCTCTCTCTGTCCTCTCTCTCTGTCCCTCTCCCTCTCTCTCTCCCTCTCCTTCCCCCCTCTCTCCCTCTCTCTCTCTCCTTCTCTCTCTCTCCCTCTCCTCCCTCTCCCTCCTTCTCTCCCTCCCTCCCACTCTCCCTCCCTCCCCCCCTCTTTCTCTTTCTCTCCTCTCCCTTCCTCTCTTCCTTTCCCTCTCTCCATCTCTTTCCTTCTCTTTCTCTCCCATTCTCCTCTCACCTCTCCCTCCCCCATACAGGTTTCAGAAGTTTCTAGGTAGATTAGAGCTAAATTTATAAGAATGCTCTGCTTCCAGGGAATCACATTTATCATCTCATAAAATGAATATTGAAAAAGTAAGCCTCCCAGAAGGCATCTGGGGAGCAAAGATCAGAAGGCTAGGGCGGTCTTTGCCTTTGGAGAGATTTGGGGGCTTGCTGTCCCTCCCACTGACAGTGGGCGATCCAGGTGCCTCTGTTTCACTGCCCTGCCAAGCAGAGCCACCCCTCCCGGGAGGTTTTCTTCTAGCCACTAACTCCTGAACTAGGAGCTGCTTTGCTAGTGAGCCAAGCATCCTCTTCTCACATTAGGAATGGCATGCATCATCCCCAGCCATATTTCTGCATTCCACTGTGTGCATTGGGGGGGTGAGGGGGGGAGGTGTCCCAAATTCTTTCTAAAGCTTCTGGATTCCCCAAAGCTCTGAATCTATTTTCCAGATGTAGAGTAGGGATGGGGAAAGTCCTCTCCTCTAGGGACTTGACTTTTTTTAAAAGTTTAATTTAATTTTATTTCTTTTAGTTAGCATAAATGTATTTTCTTTAACTCTCATTCTGTCTTTTTTTACAAAAATCATCTTAACAGAAATACCCAGGCAAGCTAAATGGATTCCTGCTTTTTACCACGTCCCAAAATATACATCTCATTCTGCCCCCTGAGACCTAAAATACTGTATAAATAATGATGATGTTGCCCCCATTCCCCATACAGATAGGGGAGGGAGAAGAGAGGGAGTGATGATTCCATTACTGGAAGGTGAGTACAAAAAAGGAACTTTTCCAACCAGCTCGGCCTGTTCCGGATCTGATCATTGCTGATGATCTGAACTGAAGGCTTGTGAATATGTCATTTTCTTCTTGGTGGTGTTTGCAAATCCTGCTGTCCTCAGAGTCAAGTGTGAAAGGGCTTCCAATCAGTCCTTCTGGATCTTTGGATCATAGATTTAGAGTGAGGCTATCTGGTCCAAACCGCTTGTCTGATGATGAGTAAACTAAGGCCCAGAGGTTCAGTTTCTTACCTAAGGTCACATAGGGAGTAAGTCTGAGGCAGGATTATAATCTTTAAGATTCATCAGTCTGCATTTATTAAGCACATGCTATGTTCCAGGCACTAACAGTTACCTCATTTGATCCTCACAACTGCCCTATGATCCTTAGATGCTGTTAATTATCCCTATTTTACAGTTTAGGAAACAGAGGCAAACAAGTGACTTGCCTAGGGTCACGCAGCCAGTAAGCGTTGGAGGCTGAATTTGAATTCAGGTCTTTTGACTCCAGACCCAGTGCTCTATCATTTGTACCTCCTAGAAAACAAACAAAAGGTCAGTCCCTGCTCTCAAAGAAGTGTAGAATATCAGATTTAGAAACCCTAGAGGTCATGGAGCCATTTTACAGGTGGAGAAACAGAGACCCAAAGAGAGTAAGCAGTTGACCCTATATCACACAGGCAGCCAAAACCGCCAGGATTTGAACCCAGCTCCTTGGTTCTCTTTGCAACTTTGTTTCTTAGTTCCAGCGGATGTTCTTTCCCATTGTTTTTCCATATCAATTGTAGTAGGGATATATGATATTATATTTTTATGATGTATTTTTAGACCATAGCTCCTTGTTACTGTACTCAGTGAATTTTATAAATTAATGTTGTGCATAATATCACTTATATATAAAATAATATAGAAATTATTTCTAATTTATATATTAATAATTCACATAAGCATAATTAATCATGTATATGTTCATTTGCATTCACCCAAGGCTGGGAGGGCCTGGCTTAGTATGGTATGTTTCTTTTTAGCGGTACTTATGTTTTTGGTGGGAGGATAGATATGTGCCAGAAGTCCATCAGATACTCCCACATAGCTGTTCTTTCCCTCCTTTTTATCCATCCTTCCTTTCTTTCTGCTCCCAACCCCTTTTTCTTCTCTTCTCCAGGTGAAGCATCCTCTTCCTTCACTAAATCCTTTTATGACCGTGGTGGAGTCAGTAGACATTTACCAAGTACCTACTTGCAGCTGAAACCTTCTTACCTGCATGGTCTCCCCCTATTAGCAAGTGGGCTTCTAGAGAGTAGGGACTGCTTTGCCTCTCTGTTTGTATCCCTAGCACTTACTGCAATGCTTGCCACACAGTGAATGCTTAATACATGCCTTTTCATTCATTCATTCGTACTTCATGCCAGGCACTCTGCTAAATGTTAGAGGTACAAGGCAAATATGAAACACACCCTGACTTCAGAGACCTGGGACATCTTTAAATCAGCCAGGCAGAGCAATAAATGGCAGAACCAGGATTTGAAATCAGTTTTTGGAAGTCCAAATCCCATGCTTTTCCTACCATGCTAGGCTGCAAAGGCCTGCTGGACTCTGCCATGGTGGATACCCAAATGGTTACATTAAATCCTGGATTCCACATTTTAGTAAGGACATTGACAAGATAGAATGTAGCCAAACCCAGCATGGTAAGGGGTCTTCAAACCATATCATAGAAGCATCTCTTGAAGGAATAGGATTAACTCACAATCTAATGAGAGAGAGAAATCATATGTAAAGGTATGGAACAGAGCCCCAGGAATTCCATTAGAGATCTCCCACCAGTATGCTATCTGTCCATGAAGTCAGCGCTCTTTGAGTCTTGGAATTTACATTCTGGGTCCGTTCTGGGTCCACCTTACTGTGTTAACCTCTCCAGCCTTTGTGTCTTATCTACCTGGAAATCATGAGAAACTTACTCAGATACCTTACTGAAATCCAGGTAGTTCTGCTGCCTTCCCCTGTTCTCCTAACACAGTGGTGACTGTCCAAGAGAAAAAGAGGTTAGTCTGGTACGACTTGTTTTTGATGTGCCCATGTTGGCTTGTAATGGCCACTGTCTCTGAGTACTTGTACCATCCCCTTTAATCATACACTCTAAAATGTCGCCACAGAGGGAAGTCAGACTCCTGACCCCTATCATTTAGAGTTTCTCTTTTCCTTCCCTTTTGAGAATGGAGAGAGCTGAAGGCCTGGTTCCAGCCTGTCCACTCCATCTCCTCCAGAATTTTACGAACCTCATGGGTGACAGCTGGACAGTCATAGACGTTTTCTCAGTGCCTTCAGATGGAATCGCTCCAGCCTTGACTTGTCTCTACTAAGGACAGCTGGATGGCCTCAGTTTCCTCAGTTGTGTTAGGTTTCAAATCCCTATGCATCAAGGTTTCATACTTTGCAAGGAAGGGAAGCCGGAGAAAAGTTTAATAGCTGTCTTTTTCCTTAAAAACAAAAAAAGCTTTATTGCTATTTTTATTTTTAAATCGCATTCTCATTTCCCAATACTGTGCCCATAGTAGAAAACCTCCGTACCCTCTCATGTTCACCACCCTGGTGCAGGCCCCCAGCATCTCACATCTGGCCTGTTTCAGAAACCTTCGGGTCCATCCTTCGCTCAGGTACCAAAGGGGTCTTCCTGATCTGACCCTGTCACCACCACCCTTACTCACTTAATTCCAGTGACTTCCTCCTCCCTATAAGATCAATGATCAAATCCTCCATTTAGGCCTTGTTCCTGATATAAGAACTGTTTCCCAGCTTGGTGCCTTTGCACTGACTCTCACCCAATACCCTCAGGGCTCTCCTTCCCCACTCCCACCTCCTGGCTTCCTTCAAGATGCTTCTCAACCCCTCTCCGTTCCTTCTGAGATTGCCTCCTGTTCTTACTATAGCTGTACACAGTCATTGGCATGTGGGCTGCCCCTCTGAGACTGGGGGCTCCTTGAGGGCAGGAACAGTGGCTTTGGTTTTCTTTGCATTCTGGTGGTCCTGTAACTATCTTGATTATCTTCTTGACCCCCTCCCCAAAAATGGATCTTTTAAAAAAGACCCTTTGTTTGTCCTTAGCATTCATCGCGGACTCGGATCCGTTGGAAATTCGGTGACCTGGAAATCCCCGTTTCTTCCCAGAAAGAGCCTTGGCCCTAAAGTCAGAGGACCTGCTTTCAAATCTGCCTCTGATCGTTACCAGCTGCAGAGTTAGGCTTGAATGACTTCTAAAGTTCCCACCAGCTTCTCTCTCCTCCTCCTCCACTCTCTCTACCTCTCCACCCATCCTCCATCCTTTCCTCCTCTCTCTTTTCCTCCCTCTACCTCTCTCTATCTCTCTGTCTCTTTCTATCTCTGTCTCTCCCTCCCGTCCCCCCCTTTCACTCTCTCTCCCTTCTTCTCACTCCTCCCTCATCTTTCTCTGTCTCTCCTCTCCCTTCTCCACCTCCCTCTCCCTTTCTTCC
>NW_027185798.1:24111409-24128589 GCF_028583685.1 Petaurus breviceps papuanus
CTCCTTTCCTCTGTCTCCTACAAGGGCAGCTACCCAGTTGTATTAGCAACACTTTAACCTTAGAGAGCCAGAAGCATCACCTTCTGAATGGGCCCCATCCAGAGTCTGATAAAGGGCCCGCCTGGTGTTGACCACTTACCCTGCGGGGCTAACTGGCTTCAGTTTTCATTTGGTAGTAGCAGAGATGATGCTCACCCTCTTCTCTGCCCGTAGTTTGATTTAGAGTAGGAAGGGCCCTGGGAGAACATCCGGCCCGCCACTCACTGGGTCCTTATCTCCTCCGCTGGAATAGAAGCTAATGGGAGGAGGGATTGTTTCTTGTACTTGTATCTCCAGTGCCCAGCACTGTGCCTGCCACCCAGTAAGCAGTTAATAAATAGCATTATTAACTATAAATATTATTAATAATAAATAATATTGATAAATGTTATGCAAATATATCCATAAATACTTGTTGATTATAAATCACTGAACTTTGAAGTCAAGAAGACCTCCTTCCCACCAAGGTCTCCAAGAAAATGGAGGTTCAAATTCTGCCTTCACTCTGGAGAACTGCTTGAACCTGGAAAATCATACACGCTTTTGGGCCTCAGTTTCCTCATCTGTAAAAACAGGGATGACTAGCACCTGCTTCACAAAGCTGATTGGAGGGTCAAGTGAGATGACAGGGTCATGGCTTTGTATTCTAGAAGGAATCTCGGAGTCCATCTGGTCCAAGATAAGGAAACTGAGGCCCGGTGTCAGGGTGTCTGAGACAGGATTTGAACTCAGATCTCCAAATCCAGCACTCTTTACATTGTACTGTGATGCCTCAGACTCAAAGCCGATTCTCCTTCCAGTGCGTCACTCCTAGCGTGCCCTAAGGCAGGTGTGTTGCCCCCGTCTCCATTTATACACAGAATCATCAGAGGGCCTTTGGGGTCTCACTCCTCATCCATGCTGTGCCTTTTTCTGTGTCCCAGGGCAGTGAGATCCAGGACCCTGCCTACGTGGACAGTGAGAACGCCCTCGGAGAGTCCGACCTCTTTCCTGAGGACGAGGCCATGACGCTGGCCCAGCACGACGTCCTCCATGAGTCTGACATGGATAGCGCCATTGACAGTGCCCCCAGTCTGGAGGTGTCTGACATGAGTCCGGGAGAGGAGAAGGACGGGGTTCTCGGAGGCCTCTTTCTTCCAGGTGACAAGTAAGTCCAAGGTCCAGGCCAGAAGAACAGCGCCTAGGGCTGATGAAGGCCTCTCCTCATCAGGTCCCAGAGAGAAGGATTCCTTCTTCCCTTTCCTGTTGTGAGCTGATGAGCAGAGAGCAGTGCTGCTGCTGGGACGGGGAGGGAAAGGGAATAAGCATTATCTAGAACCTGCATGTGCCAACTATCTCATTAGATCCTCTCAACCACCTGTGAGATAGATGCTATTATTGTCTCCATTTTACAGCTAAGGAAACTGAGGCAGGCATGTTAAGTGACTTGCCCAGGGTCATACAGCTGGTGAGCATCTGAGGCCAGATTTGAACTCGGATCCTCCTGATTCTGCTGTGCCACCACCTTTGGAGGTGGGAAGAGCACCGGGTGGGCTGAATTGCCGAGCTGCCCATTAGTAGATGGCTAATGGTTGTGAAATCAGATCTAGGCTTGAATCCTGGCCCTTCTGCTTATTACCTGTGTGGCCTTGGACACATTGCTTCCCCTCTGTGAGTCTTGTTTTTTGCTTGTGTAAAACTGTGTCCCCAGACAAGGGAGTGAATTTCCCCGGGTCACACAGCCACGCTGGAGTCTGAACTCCGTCCAGACTGACTCCTTATCCTCTAGCACAGATGGGACAAGCGGGATCAGGAATGGCCTCCTGGGGAAGTGGTACTTGAGCTGAGGGCTGCACAGCAGAAGTGAGGAGACAGGAGGGAGGGCATTGCTGGCAGCAGTGGTGTTCATGAGAATCAGCGAGAGACAGGCCAGCGCGGCTGGACCAGAGGATCCGTCAGGGAGGGTGACGGTGATAGGTCTGCAGTTTCCAATGGTGCTTTTCTTGGTCTTCCAGGTCATTTATCCCCAACCCATCTGCAACATCCGATCTCTCCACACACTCAACGGCCTCTCTCATCAGTAACGAAGAACAATTTGAAGACTATGGGGAAGGGGAAGATGTAGACTTTAACCCCAGCAGCCCCTGTCCCGATGATGAAGCTAGAACCAATGTCTACTCTGACCTGGGGTCCTCCGTGTCTTCCAGGTGACTGGGCTGGGTCTGGGCTGGGAAATGGGACTGGATTAGGGTTTGGGGTTCAGAGAAGCAATGGGGGAGCAGGTTTTGTACCAAGGAAAACAAGACAGAGCTACTCTTGGAGAAGGCAGCCTGGTGCCTGGCCTTATGTAAGCTCTTAATAAATGCTTGTTGATGCACTGACCCACCCTCCTGCCTCATTTGAGACCTGCAGCTAGCAGCCTGGGCTGGGGCCAGCTCAAGCCAGCTCTCACTAATTGTTCAGTTTTCAATGGGACCATTTACATCTCAGAAATCAGTAACCCTGCAAATCAGAGCTTGATTTATTAGGTTATTTTTCCCCATTGTCTAGATTTAAGAAAGTGATGGAGAAAATGTTAATAAGACAAATTAAACTTAGAAGTGTGTCCAGCATACATCCCTCCCACCCTTCCAGACCCAGCTGCTAAACATTTACTAGCATATTCCTGATTCTAAGTGAGGGGTCTCAGGCTTCGTCACCTAGCTCTTTCTATAGTGGATGATCCTTCCTGGAAGTTGGGAGCAAGATGAAGACCTGAGTCTCTGTGACAGCTTTTTTGAGCCGCTAAGGTCTGTTTTCTTGTCTCCACCAATCCATCATCTAATACCTGGGAAAGACACCAACTGAAATTTATCTGGGGAAATTGCTGAGAGGCAAGAGTGCCTACTTAGACCTCAGACCTTGGTCCTCCTAACCTTTAAATGGGCATCAACCTACTTAACTCCCTTCCATTCTCTATCTCCAGTATATTGTAAGGATTCTAGATCTAACCAGTACCAAGGGTGATTTCTGTCATTGAACTGCTCCCAGGAGTTCTAGGGAGTTCACACATTCCTGAAGTGCACTCACTGAATTTGGAGTCAGCAGAGATGTAGATTCAAATCCTGTCCCGAATATTTGCTAGTTTTGTGAATGTAGGCAAGACATTAAATTTCCTCACTTATAATATGGAGCTTATGATGATAATAATAATAATACTTGTAGTGTATACCCCAACTGGGTTGTGAGAGGCAAATCCGACTGTGTGTTTGCATTTGTGAACTTAAAAAGTACTACAGTTATTGTTGTTTATGTTTATCATGGCCGTGTGGCCCCCTTGGCCCCTCAGCTCAGGAAGATGTTTTAACCAGTTAGATTAGGTAGATGATAAGTCAAGTCATCTCCTTCCTACCAACCAACAGCGCAGGACAGACCCCTAGAAAAACGAGGCACGTCTACAACAATGAATTGCTGGAAGTCTACTGCTCCCAGTGCTGTAAGAAGATCAGTCTGCTGAATGATTTGGAAGCCAGGCTAAAGAATCTGAAGGCCAACAGGTGAGCAAGCATTGGCCCCAGAGAGGATTTCTGGATTCTCTGGATTCAGGTGTGACCTGCAGGAACACGAATGAGAGGAGTGCATTCATTCCATTGGGCTCTCTCTTATCCTGGGCCAGCTAGGGCTTGTGTCTGCCCAGCTGGCTGGTCAGCTTGGTCCCTCCGATGGGTCTGGAGAGGGGACTTTGTTTAGCAGAGCATGGACTCTGAGGTCAGAGACTTTGATTTGAATCCCAGCATCGTTGTGTGATCTTGGGCAAATCACTTTACTTCCCTAGGATTGGGTTCTTGTATAAAATGAAGGGATTGGACAGGTGCCCTCTGAGGTGCCTTCTAGCACAAAATCTACAGTGCTCTAACCTTTTATCTTAAGATCTAACTTGGGATCTGTAAGTAGCTGAGAGCTTGAGCCACTGTGGTTGACCAGAGAGAAAGGTGGAACCTGCCTTTCCTGTACTAGGATGAGAAGGGAGTGGCCAGGCAAGGGCTTGGAGGTGGGAAAACACCAGGGAGAGTTCACAGAGCAGCAAATACAGTCCCACTTTATGTAGAATAACCAGGGAAGGAGCTTCTCCTTGTGTTATGTCAAAGATAATATCTGTGAGGCACCTTTCCCCCCCAAACCTTGATCCTGAATGTGTTTGATGGTCTGTTTTGCGTTAAGACCAACGCTGATCTCAGTTGTTTCTTCTTTCCTTTCCTCTAGCCCCAATCGGAAGATCTCTAGCACAGCATTTGGACGGTAAGACCCTGTCCACCTTTTGTGGATTTCTCTGGGACTGAGTTAATGTTTTGTTTCTACTTGTCTGTGTGACTTCCAGATAGCCCCTCTTCCCTCCCCTGACTTCTCTGTCCCACTCTCAGGCAGCGCTGCTCTGGATACTTAACAGTTGACATTAAGTAATGGGACATTCCAAGCATAAATGTCCCAACAGAAGTTTTCCTGACTGCGGCACAAAAAAAATAGCCTTGGTTCCATTCCCCCAGACTAACAGAGTCCTGAGTGAGAAGACTCAGCCATGTGAACATTGACGCTTGGCCAGAGATGTCACAAACTCTGAGTGTGGCCCTGTGAGGTGGTATACGTAGCTCCTGTCTTCAAGGGGCTCACAGTCTTGTGTTCTCTATTTTAAAACATGAAGTTTGTTTTGGTTTATTTGCTTAAGCAAATTTTTATCATCATTTTTAAAAATATATCCTTTCCTAGGGAAGTTTTCCATTATAACCAAAGAATTATTTTAAAAAGGAAAAGAGAAGAACATTCTCTTAATAAATGATTACCTTCCATTCCACTGATACACAGGCTGGTTCTTTCATCCCATGCATTTGGCCTTTCTGAAAGAGTCTTGTTTTTAAGGCTGATGGTAGGATTATTATATGGGAGAAAGAGCACTGTGTTTGAAACGCTGACCACCCATGTGAACCTGTGTCGGCCCGGGACCTTTCTGGCCCTCCATCTCCTCATATGCAAAAATGAGGACCTTCAGCAAGGCGACCACTAAGGTTCCTGCCACTTCTAAATCTATGCAGTCTGGTTCAGAGATCCTAAACTGTATTGATGTCTATTTGTGGCACCAAACACGTAGGGTATTTTGAGGTTCCTTAATCTTACTGGGTTCATAAAGGTATGATTTGTGGGTTTCTCTGAAGAATAACTTCCAGGAATGGGACCATAGAACTGGTCTGCTCACTCATTGGACTGGTGGTTCTCGACCTCCACAGCCATGACCATCAGAATAGTGGGTATATGCCCTCATGCTACCCCCCAGCTAGGGTTGGGCTGCCCCATAAGGATGGGAAGCTTTCTGGGCACATAACAGCAGCCCCTTCTGCCACCATGAACTTTAAGCATATACTGTAAGGTGGGTGCAGGGGCATCTTGGAGCAGTAGATGGAGAGCCGGCCTCAGGGCCAGGAGGACATGAGTTCAAGACCTGAGAGGCAGTTTCCTCACCAAGCAGCTCCCTAAACAGAGGAAATCGAGCCCAGTCTCTGTCTCTAACTCTAATTATGCTAAGCCCTGGGGAGAACAGAGAAAATCAGACTAGTTCCTGCCCTCCAGAAGTGTCCATTTTGACATTCACAGACAGCTCATGCACAACAGCAATTTCAGCAGTAGTAATGGCAGCACGGAGGACCTGTTCCGGGACAGCATTGACTCCTGTGATAACGACCTCACAGAGAAGGTGAGGGCAGGCTGGGTTTCCATCTGCAGCCTTGTTTCTCATGGGGTACTGGGGGCTTCCGAAGAGAATCTGAACTGTTTACCTTGAAGGATGGGGTGGGACATGGAAGGAACAACAGCTGCTGTAACAGTGGCATCCCAAGCCACTGGAAACCCCAGGGCACTGTTGGGAGTCTACGGGGAAGACAGTTCAGCAGGACTTTATTAAGTACCAACTGTGTATCTGATTGGGAGGGGCAGCAGGATGCACGTACGCACCTGCCCAGTCCTGCAGTGGGGGCCTGGGTTCCTCCTGCACTTTTTAGCCACACACAAGCCTGAGATGCTCTGTCCCCTCTGTCCACCCGCTCCAACTTCTTCCTGTTGTACGTAGGTGAGCTTTCTGGAGAAAAAGGTGACGGAGCTGGAGAACGACAGCCTGACCAACGGAGACCTGAAGAGCAAATTGAAACAAGAAAACACGCAGCTCGTCCACAGGTATTGACACACCCACCCTTCCTGAGAAAGGGGCAGGCTAGAAGCTGTGCCACTGGGGAAGGGGAGAGGACTGAAGAAGGGAGGATCTGGGCTGCTGGGGAAATCGAGGTGCAGACAGTCGGCCCCCGGCCCTTCTCCAGTCACCGAGGGCTTATAACAAGAGGGCAGGGGATAGAACACTGATGGCAAAAGAGCCGTATGAGCCCGGTGGCTGCCTCTCCGCAGGGTACATGAGCTAGAAGAGATCATGAAGGACCAGGAGACGACAGCAGAGCAGACCCTGGAGGAGGAGATCCGACGGCATCGGGAGTTGTTCAGCAAACTCGAGAAGGAAAAGGGCACGGAGATCGAGCTGCTAAACACAAGGTGAGTGTCTTGCTCGCTCTCCGGGCTCCAGTGAATCCGTGGCCTGTCAGTCCCACGGACAGTATTTGGAATATTAGACTAAATATCGGATTGCACATGTGGTGACTTAATATTTGCAAAGTACTTTGACCCTCACAATGACCTGGTGAGGTGGGTACCATGTGTATTAGCACCATTTTACAGATCAGAAGACCGAGACTTCAGAGCTTGCATTCTGTTTGTGACAAGAATGCCCAGAAGAACGTAAAACTCTTCTACATTGATAATTTCATGAATCCTGGCCATATCCCTCTAAGTTAAGAAGAAACAGGTTGATATCCCCATTTTAGAGCTTGGGAAATGACTTTCTCAAGGGCTCCCAGGCAGATGAGGGGCAAAGCCCCTGTGATTCTCTCCTCACTCCCAGCCCAGGATTTTCTCTGCTATTGAGTTTGGTTACATAGAAGAAACCAGAGGCTGATTAAAATCAGGAATATGTGTCTGCAGGGCTGGTGGGGTATCTTTTACCCTCTCCTTCCTCCTGACACGTTCTCTCTGATCTAGAGACGCCAGCCTCTTCCACCAGTCTTTTGGCTGGGGGCACTTTCTCTGTCTGTCCCTTGTACCTGGAACTCGCTCCCTCTTCCATACTGACTGCTGACCTCCCCTCTCTGGCTTTCTTTAAGTCCTAACTAGAATCCTAACTAGAATCCTGCCTCCTACAGGAAGCCTTCCCTAGCCCCTCTTAAGTCCAGTGACTTCCCTCTGTTATCTCCTATTTACCCTGTGAATTTACCCTCGCGTTTTCTGTACTGGTTTTCATATTGTCTCCCCCGTCAGACTGTAAGTTCCTTGAGGGCAGGGACTGACTTTTGCTTCTTTTTGTACCCCGGTGTTTAGCACAGACCTTGGCATATAGTAGGTGCTTAATAAATGTTTATTAAATGGAGAATGGCGTGGGATGATAGATTTAAAGCTATACAGGACCTTGGACACTTAGGCTGATCCCTTGTTTTCCAGATGAGGAGAGTGAAGCCCGGGGAGGGCCTGGTGACTTGTCCCAGGTCACATAGCTAATAAGCATGTGGGATTAGAACTTGGGTCTTCCTAGCACAAAGTCCAGCACCATCCACCAAGGCATGCTGCTTGTCAGGTCCATGGCACTGTCACTGGGGAATGGGTGTGGTTGGGAAGGGATTTGAGAGCACTGGACCTGGGTTTCAAATTCAAGACACTCATTACTTGAATGGCCCTGAGCAAGTCACATAAGCCCTCTGCCTGTCTCAATTTCCTCATCTGGAAAACAAGGATAGTAATCTTTATACTCCTTCCCTTTATGGCTTGGTTTGAGGACAGGCGTTCTTGGAGCGAGTCTCTTCTGTTTTCTGGGCTTTCATCCCCCCTCGTTTCAAACAGGGGGCTGGGTCCAGATGATGCCCCAGCGCTAATGTTCTCTGGTTCCCCGAGGTGGGATATTAGGAGAGCAGACCTTCTGAAGAGGGCTAGAAGTCACCTGGGCTTCCAGCTCTGTGGGTTGCCTTTGATGCTGAAAAGAGCAGCATTCGTCCTCTGCACAAAGGACAGTCTGGAATATTTCTTCTGCCCTCCCTGGCTCGGGCCTCCAAAGCTTGCCCAGTGCCTGGGTGGTCTGACTGATGCCCTTCCCAACCAGTGCCTGCATTAGGGAAGTCAGGCAGAGTGGCCGGTGGCCAGCCCTGGCTGCTTCCTCATTATTCATTAGTGTATATTTGAGTACACATTACTCATTACATTTGAGTATATTACTTGACAAGTATACATTACATGTGTGTGCATGTATATATATATATACATATATATATATTTGAATATGCGTTATATTGCTACAGTACAGAATGCTCCCCAAGGTCTTACTTCAAACCGTGGCCCTGCTGCAGAAATCACTGAAATGTCCTTTCCTTTTAGAAATCATTATGGTGCTTTGAACAGCCTGGCAGTGTGGACTTCGCTTAAAAGCGGCCGTAGTCCAAAGAATGCCCCCCCAAAAAAACTTGGAAAATTTAATATTTTTTTTCAGTGAAAAGCATTTTCTCTCACTATCCCCCTAGCCTCTTCCCCCTTGAAAAAGAAAAACAAAATCCTTGTTAACAAATAAATCTACATAGTTGAGCAAAACAAATTCCGTTCCCTCTCTGCTGGGAGGTGGGAAGCGTGTTTTACAAGGAGTCATGGTGGGTTCATTCCATTGGTCAGAGGAATTCAGGCTTTCAAAATTGTCTCAGTTCAAAAGAACTTTGAAGTAGTTGTGGTCACATTCAATTCTGACCACACCAAGAGTTAAAAACAATAGTGTTCCTACTAAGACGTATTCTTTTAAGATGATGTGGTCATACCATGTGCAAAATTAAATGTTTAGGTTTTTTAAGTCAAGTTTCTTTAGCAAATAAGGAAATACAGTTGAATATATATATTTGGCTATGCAAATATAAAAAATTAAAGCTTTAAAAAATTTTCTCAATTAACATGTAAACAAAAATTTTTAACCTTAAAAATTTTTTTTTGAGCTCCAAACTTTCTCCCTCCCTCCCTTTCCTTCCCCCTCCTTGAGAAGGCAAGCAGTTTGATATAGGTTATACGTGTTATACCTTGCAGACCAGAAAATCCCAAGAATAATAAAGTAAAAAAAGAATGAATACGTTTTTGATGAAAAGCCATGTGACCATGGGGAACACACGTTTCTTTAGAGTCAGAGAACCTGGATTTAAATCCCAACTCTGAGGAGTCCTCACTAGCTAAAAGTTCATGAGTCACTGGTTAAGTAACTCCCAAAGTTAGGAAGAATTGTCAAACCCAGGACTTCCTGAGTAAGTTCATCCCCTGGGTCCTGCCATAGCGCCTCTGGGGAAACAGTTATGATGGACCAGGATTTCACATTAGAGAGCATGTCCCCCTAGGCGCCTGGTGCAAATTGTCCCCCTGGGGACTAGTGGGTTTGTTTATTTACTTTGACAACCCAGATCCTATTTTTAATTTCCACTCTGGAGGCTGGGTTCCAAGAGTTCCCGTTATGTTAATCCCAGCAGCAGGCCCTCTCCCACCTGACTGCTCCCTCCAGTCCTCCTGGTAGAAGGCATTGATGCCCAGGAGAGCTCGGAACTGAGAACAGGGAGGCCACGCCTCTGGTCCCAGCATGACCACTGACCCCTGTGTGGCTATGGGCAAAAAACTTTTTCTTTCTGGGCTGCAGCTGCTGCTTTTATCGGATGAGTAGGGACTCCAGTGATACCTTGTCCACATTCTGGGGTTTGATGACACAGAGATCTGTTGTCAGACACAGCTTCTAGCCTTGCTGGAGTTGAATAACCTATATAATTCCTTTAATACCTCCAGGATCAGTCTGTGTACACACTTCACTGGGGCAGGTTGTGCCTCCTTTGGACAAAAACCTTAGTTTAATAAATGGTTGCACTGAGTTACTGGGGCTTTAAAAAATAAATCTCCCTTGGCCACCTGGGTAATAAACCCGTCAGAAATTAGCGAAGCTGATCCTCTGGCCTAGTCTGTATGGGAAAACCTTCCCAGCTCTATATACTGATACCTGCCAGAGTTGGCATTGTTTTTGAGATGCACCAGTGAGGCATCTGAGGAGAAACCCGAGGAAGGGGCATATTAGGTGGATGGGGGTCATGTAAAGTAACTTGTGAAGAGTGCCCCATGTTCAGGGCAAGGGAGAAGGCAGGAGAGGGTATTTACTACTGGAGAGATGGAATCAGAGACAACTTCCTGGAAAAGGTGATTTATTGTAGAAACCGAAAGCAGATGCAGCATTGGAAAATGGTTTTGATTCTGAGAGCCAAATCTGTTAAGCCTAAAGCCTGTTATTTGTTGTTTTAGGCATTTGGTCTCTTTTCAGGGAAGAAGTTACGTTTTGGGTCTAAATTCTGGAGTTGTGAGTCCATGAGTGAAACTGACATGGGTTTCTCTGCACCCCATCCCCTTGCCCCACCACTTCCTGCAGGGTACAACAGTTAGAAGAAGAGAACACAGAATTAAGAACCACAGTGACCCGTCTAAAGTCCCAGACAGAGAAATTAGATGAGGTGAGATACTTTTTTAATTAACACATTTTTTTGTTTTTATATTACTTGATTTCCAGATATTTCCCTCCTGGCTTTGGTGTTTGGGAAATTGTCAGTTGCTCTGTGGCACAGACAAGGCAGGATCTGGTGTGTAGGTGGATTGGGATGGGTGGAAGGGTCACGGATTTGGGATTTCTTCAGGGATGGTAGACAAGATTCCTTGGATGTTAGCTGACTCTCTCCCGGCTCCCTTCAGACATCAGTCCCCATGTCTTTTGGTAACAGTGTCCTATCTCTGAATGGACGGGGTGGCGGGTGTCTTGATCATTTCAGGAGCGGCAGCGGATGTCTGACCGGCTAGAAGACACCAGCCTCCGGCTCAAGGACGAGATGGACTTGTACAAGCGAATGATGGACAAGCTTCGGCAGAATCGGATAGAGTACCACAAGGAGCGAGAAGCCACTCAGGAGGTGGGTCACCTGCATTCAGGATCACCGAATGCTGGGGTCCAGTTGGTAAAGCATCACAACTCGGCCATCTGGGCTGGAGGTCTGGGATCCCCAAGAAGCCCGTTTAGTAGAGCCACTGTGGTGTGGGGGACTTAGAGTAGGAAAACCTGAGTTAGAATTCCGCTTTAGACACTCACTAGCTGCACGAAGCAGCCTGGACAAGTCACTTAACCTCTGTTTGCCTCAGTTTCCTCATCTGTAAAATGAGGGGCTGAACTAGAGGTCTCTTCCAGTTCTGTAATTCAGCCCTAGGAGGTAAGTAGTGTAAGTATTGTGATTGCCATTTTTTCAGGTAAGAGAAGAAATGCAGGCTCTATCCATCTCTAAATCTATGAGCCTAGTAATACTGTTACCCATGTTTTGTGGAACATGAAGTCCACAAGAATGGGACACAGTAGGTACATAATAAGTGCTTGTTACATCGAAATGAACTTAACCTGTTTGGGCCCTCATTCCTGCAGCTCATTGAGGACCTGAGGAAAGAGCTGGAGCACCTCCAGCTTTACAAACTGGACTGTGAGCGGCCTGGCCGGGGACGAAGCTCCTCTTCTAGCATGAGTGAATTCAATGCCAGGGCCCGGGAAATTGAACTGGAACATGAGATCAAGCGGCTCAAGCAGGTGAGTCAGGGACGGGTGGACTCCAGTGGGGTTGGGGCATGTGTCCATCCACTGCCTAACCTTCCCTTCCAAGATGGAGCAGAGAGAGGAAACAGCAGCCACAACCAGGGGCGCCAGGTTACAGTCAGCAGCATGTCTCGAGCCCCCACCAGAGCCTCACACCAGGCAAAGTGACAGGAGACTAGGTGGACAGATGGAAAAACGTCCTTCCTTGGCCTTAGGAGTCATATTAAAAAAAAGACCTAAAAGCACTTATAAACTTTCTTAGAGTGGAAGAAATTAAGAAAAAGGCAAACCGAGTGCCAAGAAACTAGGTGAAAGTAAGAACCGGCAACCACTCACCTTATTTCTTAACCTTAAGGTTTCCAAAGTGCTCTAAAGAAAGACAGTAGAAAAAATAGAAGATTTGGAATTCAAGGTCTTGAGTTTGAATCCTGGCTCTTTCACTTAGGATTAGTGTTTCCTCCTCTGGCCCCATGAGGTAGAGAGTTCAGTCTTCTCCCCATTTTTCAGGTAAGGAAACAGAGGCCAAGGGAGATTTTCATTTGCCCTACAGCTAGTAAGTCGCTGAGCTGGGGGTTCAGACCTGTCTCTTGACTTTTTCTCCATCACTGTCCCCTGCCCTGAAAGTCTCTCTAGAATCATGCTTTTCTCTGTTCTATTCCAACATCTTCAGTGGCCTCTCTGAGACTACAAGTTGCACAGAAGGTGCCAATCTGCATTGGTAGATGGAGTTCCCTCCCCTGGGACATCTTTATAACAGTGTCACAAGTTCAGTTCATAATTCTATCCCTATATACCATAATAGAGGGGAGACTGAGATCATAGAGTTTGAGTCTTAGTCGCTTTTTAGCTATGTGATTCTGAGAAGGCAGCCTCTCTCAGCCCCAATTTCTACATCTATAAAATAGGAATAATGATGATAGCCGAACCTCGTAGGGTGGTTGTCAGGGTCAAGTTAGGCAGTGTATGTACAATGCTTTGTAAGCTTTAAAGTTCCGTATAAAAGTTAAAGTATGTTATGTGGTGGTAGTGGTTGGTGTTCTTAACCGTCACACGCAGTATTAGGTGATTTTAAAAAAAAGAAACAACATAGTGGTGTAGAAGGTAGGGGACTGGCCTCAAGTTAGAAATATCTGGGTTCAGATCCCACTGTGACATGTACTGATTAGACGCCCCAGCTGAGATACTCTCTCTGAGCTCAGTTCCTCATCTGTAAAATGAAGGGGTTGGATTAGTCGGGGTCCGAGTTACTAAGATCCAGGGCCAGGCCTGGAGGAGGCAGGAGACATCTGCCTGAGAATCCCACCTCTGACACATTAGCTGTGTGACCACCGTGGCCAGATCACTTCCCTTCCCGAGCCTCAGTTTCCCCATCTGTAAAATGCAGTGCCATGATTGTGAGGATCAGAGGAGATGAAATACACTGACCTCCTTGTAAACGTTGAAGAGCTGGATAAATTGGAGAGGCAGTTCTGTGGATTGTCTCGCTCTTTCTAGTGGAGGGATTCTTAACCTGGAGTCTGTGACCTTGGATGGGAAAACAACGGCGTCTTTATTTCCACTAACCTCTAGCTGAAGTCTGTATTTTCTTCATCATGAATGTGGGCAGCAAACATGCTTCTGAGAAGGGCTCCCCTGGCTTCGCCGGACTGCTGCAGGGGTCCGGGACGCGGTAACAACAAAGAGCCCCTGTTCTAGAGAGAGCCTGGTGGGGAGGCCCTAAATGCAGCTCCAAGAATCTCCTGCCTTTGCACAGATGGTGTTTTCAGATGACTTCCCCAGAGCACAGCTGGGCACATTCCCATGGTGTGTTGGGCACGTTCCTTGGCTCAGTCCTCCCCTCTCTGCCGCTGGCCACAATGCCCCACCACGCCCCTTCCCTTCCCACTCCATATCATTACACTAAGCCAGGCAGGGCCTCTGGATCCAAAACTCACTCCACCCATGCTGAGTTGCCTGGAGAAAGGACAGAGAGGCGGATAGTAGCCACTCTGTGTCGGGAGCAAGATTCGAACTCTGGGCTTCTTGACTCTGAGGCTAGTATTCTAGCCATATGTTTTCACTTCCCAGGCAAGCGCCTCAACCCTATCTGGAACCCAGTATACCCATTCCCTTGGAAGGAGGTGAGGGGACCTGAGCTAAGGGCTTAAATTTAGTTGAACCCAGTTATTTCTTCTAGGAACTCTCCTCGTCTCTGCCTCATGAATTCCTTGTCCTCCTACAAGACACATCCCAAGTGTCACCTTCTACAGGAAGCCTTCCCTGGTCCCCTGAAGGGCCAGTGACCTCCCTCACTAGGGTACCTCACTGTATTTATTCCTTCTATATTTATGTGTATGCACACTGTCTTCCCAGGAGAACAGAAGCTCCTTGAGGGCAGGGACTGTTTCCCTTTTGTCTCTGTATTATCAGTGCCTAGCACAGTGTCCAACACATAATAGGTACTTTATGAAATACTGTTTGGTTGATTGATTGGAAATTATCTCCCTCTCAGAAGACTATAAACTCCTTGAGGACAGGGACTGTTTTCCTTTTGTCTCTGTATTATCAATGCCTATTGTGGCATATAGTAGGTGCTTTATGAACTATTGACTGGTGGAAGTTTACCCCCTTCCAACAGAGTATAAACTCCTTGAGGACAGAGACTGTTTCCTTTTTGTGTCTGTATTATCAATACCTAGCACAGTGCCCACCACACAGTAGGTGCTTTATGAAATACTGTTTGGTTGATTGAGGGCAGGGACTTTCATTTCAGGGGCTGAATCTCAAGCCCCAGTTCAGTACCTGGCTCATAGTAAGTGCTCAGCCCTTATTGATTGACTGATGATCTCTAACTCTTCTCTTTCCTTTATGCTTTTGACAGGAAAACCAGAAGCTCCGAGATCAGAACGATGACCTGAACGGGCAGATTTTAAGTCTCAGTCTTTATGAAGCAAAGAATCTCTTTGCCACTCAGACCAAGGCCCAGTCTCTGGCCGCGGAGATCGACTCAGCCTCCCGGGATGAGGTGAGGACAGGCTTAGTCCCTGAGGAGCCCCAGTGCTCCCCACTGGATCCTTAAAAGAAAGGCATTTCTTCAAAAAGAAAAGAAAAAAAGCACATCAGCCCCTGGAAATGTGTTAGTGCTCTGATAGTGTTCTGAAAGTCTTAGAAGCTTTCTTGTCCCTGCAAGAGACAAGGGGGCAAGACTGGCAGATACCACACTTTGCCAAGAAAATTCAAGTTAAAGTGATTCTGAGTCACAGGCGCATAGATCTTGAGCTAGAAGAAACTGAACCCCTTCATTTTACAGATGAGGAAAGTGAGGCCTAGGGAAGATGCATAGGACATAGATTTCGAGCTCAGAGGCCTTCTTGTCCAAACCCTTCATTTTCAGAGATGGGGAAACAGGCTATGTCACAAAGTTAGAGAGTGTCAAGGGCGGGATTTGACCCCAGGGGCTCCTGTCTTCAAGTCAGCATCACAGTATGTTTAACCTGAATTTTGATAAATAACCATAGCAATTCTCTTTCAATCTGCTCTATAGCCCAGGAAGTTATTGCTTCCTCTCAAAGCTGTTCTCTTCCTCTTTACCCTCCCCCTCACCCCCCAGGGTTTTATAAATGCATTCTCTTTTTTGTAGTGTTGATTCAGAATTGGTTTTCTTTTTGACCCTTTGCCTGGGGAGGGGCTGAAACTACCATCGTCTTAAGTTTGGGATCTAAATAATGATAATTTATTAAAATAATTTAATAATTGCAACAATTTTAAAATACATTTTTATTTACAGATCTCTTTTGTTTTTGCATCACTGACATCCCTTTCCAGGGATCATTTTACTAAAATGTCTTTTTCTTCCCCTGCCCTTAAACTAAAAAACAAGAGGCAGGCATCTCCCTACTGGGCTAAGGCTACTAAACTTGCCAAGCCTTGTGGCCTTGGATAACTCACCTAGTCTCACTGATTCTTAGTTTCCTCAGCTGTAGATTGAAGGGATTGGGCCAGATGGCCTCGAAGGTGCTTCCTAGCTCCAGATTTACTTCCTCAGGCCCCTGTAGCCCCAGAAATACCGCTTGATGTCACAGCAATGATCCATTTCAGGGCTAGGAATAGTTTTAGGTTCCTGACATAAAATTCTTAACCAAAACCATGTGTTTCAGTGTTTTTTTTAAAACATAGGAGGACTTTTGACTCCTTTCCCCAAGTTAAAAGGAAACCTTATCCCACCTGATCAGTCCATTGTGACTCATACTTGGCTTGGCTTTTTTGGAGACCTAGTTTGCTTCAGCCGAGGTCTGTAAGCTTGTGCCAGTCAGAACAGGGGAAGATACTTGGCTTTGCTCGCAGAAGGCTGGGTTTTCATTGGGCATCTCTGATGTGTCCCCAACAGCTTATGGAAGCCCTCAAAGAACAAGAGGAGATCAACTACAGACTGAGACAGTATATGGACAAGATCATTCTCGCCATCCTGGACCACAACCCGTCAATCCTGGAGATCAAAAACTGAAAGGAGATGTAGGGGTCGAGGTGGGAGTGGGACCAATCAAGAGCTTGGGAGAGCAGCAGCCACCCAACACCTTCAGCACATGTCACTGGATTTAAGAGTCACTAATACTGTAAATGTCTATACATACAGCCATGTGTGTATGTGTGTGTATAACTGGGTATGAAAGAAAATGAATGTGTGTGAATGTTGGTATTAAGGATGGTAGGGGGTTGATCCTTTAGTTACAAAGGTCTGCTTTGGTTAGCTTTTCATGCACTTTGTTCTACCTTTGCAGGAAAGAGGGTTGGCAGAGGGAATAAGAGATCATTATTGTAATAACAATACAACTGGAAACTTGTGTTTTCGATATTGGATGAAATGACTACCTCTGGTTGTAAGGATTTTTTAAAGATCTATCTCTATTGTTGGAGGTGCCCCGTTACCTCCTAACAGGATAGAAAACAAAGCAATGACTTTTGCAGTAACTTGAATACCTAGCAGCCTTGTGACTAGGATTAACTTGATGCCATTCTCCCTTTGCCTTCACCATTGGCACATCCTGCCAGGGCACAGATATTTGGGCCAAGAAAGAGAAGTTGGTCTTTCAGTAGAAAATCATGGAGGAGAAAGTCACTGCTTCTGATCTTTGGTGTGTTTGGGGGTAGAGGGTTTATGACTACCATAATCACTTGCTGGCAAAGAGTGGTTTGTCACTTAATGTCTACCTCTCCATTTCACACACCATTCGTAATGACTAGTGACTGGTACTGGGTTGGTGTTTGGATGGCTTTGGGTCTCATGAGCATTAAGCAGCTGTTTCTACAACTTAACCCCAGTTTTCAGGGGACTTAGAATTCAAGCTGTTTAATTTCTTTTTGGGTGGACTCTTGGCCTTTATTTTTTAAGGTTTCTCTTGCACTCCTACATTCCTACTACCTCCCCCTTTGTTTCTGTTTCTGTGTG
>NW_027185798.1:24128599-24169673 GCF_028583685.1 Petaurus breviceps papuanus
TTTTGGGGTGAGAAGGGTTTTTATTCCCAGCAACTTCCATCCCACACCATCACCTTCCATCCCTGAACATCTGAATGGCTGGCATCTAGATCTGGACACCCATGGGCCGTGTCTGTGTGGGGGCTAAAACTAACATCCTCAGAGATTTTGGATCTAACCAAGAGGGGTGTACTTACCCATATTTTTAAGTCCCAGTGTAACTTAATATGGTGGTGTCTGTGTTTGTAATCTAGGAGGCAGAGACTGGCATATCTCTTGAAATGGGAAGTTCTGAGCAGCAGGGTGCTAAGTCAGATTGTCTGCATCACAGTTGGCATAAATATGGTGAGCCTATAGGAATGGGGCCCACCAGGCTTCCTAAGGAAAGGCAAACTGACCCAAATGAGAAACTGAGTTGGTTGTTGATTAGCAATAAGACTGGGAGTATGAGTAGCCCCTGCCCTTCCAGCCCAGGCTAGATAGAAAAAACCCATTTTTTTAAGTCCTGCTAGATGTCCCCAACACAATCCTGAAGCCAGGCTGACTCCTCTTGGGGAATGGGGTTTTGCCATCAAAGGAATTGGATAAAAAATCAGGGTCCTGCACTCTGCTAGGATGTGAAGCTCTTTTGTTCTGAATATTCAAACAGCCCTTTGTTACCTGCACTGAAGAGAAAGAGTGAGGTTGTCTGTGGGACATGACTGGAGTAGCCCAAAAGAACTGGGATTGACTTTCATCATTCTCCCGACACTTGGTGGGGGATTCACACTAAGAGTCTTTTATCTACACTCACATAGAAACTGAGCTCTTTGGCAGTTGGCAACGTCTTCCTCTTCCCACCCCTGAAATTTTCACATTTGTCTTGAGTTTTTATATTCCTTTGTAATGCATTTCCCCATTTCCTTTATTCTAAAGATATATATATATATAGATATAGATAAATATCTATATATAATTTATATTTATTTTTTTCCTTCAGTTTCTTGTTTTCTTCAGCACTGTCATGTGAAAAAGAATGTCTGGGCATGTTGGAGAAGGGGATGTGGAGGAATGATAATGAGACTGAGGGGGAGCCATCATGGAAGCAAAAAAAAATGAAGTGGAAATGTTTGTTTGGTTTTTTCCCCCCTAATTTAAAAATCTGGTTTGTGAGAGCAGCTATAGGAGCTGGACTTTCCCCTAACACAGGATCTTGGCATTTTGTAAGGTGAGTTTTCCCCTAACAGGGAAGACTGACAAAAAGTAATTGTTGTTTTATGTAGGGAATAACGAATTAGCCTCTAGCTTATGTAGGCCATGTGACCCTGGGCAAATCCCCAGGAGGGACTCAAAGACTAAAGTTACTGAGTGGGCACCTTTTTGTGTTGGTGGAGGGAATTTTCTCACCTGGAGTTCCCTATAGCTATGACATCACAGATCCATTCAAAAAAGAATTAGCAGGGCAGGTAGGCGGCACACCAGCTCTGGAGACAGGAGGACCTGAGTTCAAATGTGACTTCAGACACTGGACACTTACTAGCTGTGTGATGCTGGGCAAGTCACTTAACCCTGATTGCCTCACCAAAAATAAATAAATAAAAAGAAATAACCACTCTAATCATATTGACCTGTCAGCAGTTCATGGGTGATTTCATCTTCTGAGGATTCAAAAAGTCATTCCATGAGCCTACTTGAGTATGAGGTACTTCATGGGAAATCCAGTAATGGAAAGGGTATGAAGAGAAGGTTAGATGTGAAGGGGAGAGGATCTAGGAAAAGGAAAATGGAATGAATGGACTGGAAGAGGTAAGGGAAAAAATCAGAAAGCAAGTGGGGGAAAGAGGCAGAAATTCAAAAAACAAAGAGAATTCAGGATGTTTTAAGCAAATGGAAGAAAAAGAAGCCAAGAACCCTAGCACATTCTGGCCTATCTAGGGATCATCCATAGAAAGAGATTGAGAATAGGTTTTCCAAAAAATGTCAGTTGATGTATTTTTTTTCTTTTTGTGCTGTTTTGATTGTACCAAGTACAGTGTATGTTGTGCCCCCTTCCTCCCATAGAGGTCTGCCTCAGTGGGGACACCTAGAAAAATTGTCAGGTACTTGAGTTGCTGCAGATATATGGAGGAATTTGTGCGTGGTGCAAAGAGGATGCAGCTTTGTTAACAAACAGAAGTAAACAGGAGTCCTGGAAACTTTCTTGGCCCCAGTCCCTCTTCTAGGAGGCACCTGGGCAGGTCTGGTGGCTTTGCTTGTTTCCTTACTCTTCCCAGGTAACATCAGGTGCTACTTTCTCTGGGTTGGTGGCTGTTTGCACAGCTATTCAAAGGAGAAAGAGATGTTCTGAGATCAGAAAGGCCAAACACTAGTGTGCACACGCTCTCTCTCTCTTTCTCCCCTCCTCCTCCTCTTCTCTCTCTCCTCCCTTCTTTCTCTCTCCTCTCTTTCATATTCTCTCTCAACACCTGATTTAAAGGATCAAGTCTTGAGTAACACTTATTTAACGTTAAGTTGAGTGTAGGTGTCTTAATTTTTAAAATCAATTATTGAAGTCTTTTAAAAATACCTTTAAAAGTTGTCAGAATCAATGGTAATTAAGCCACTGCTTCATTCAGCCCAGTGGACCAACAAGTCTCATTGTCCAAACAGTGAACTTTGAGGCAACTGTGGAAGGGGTGTGTGTGTGTTTGAGAGAGAGAGAGAGATAAGGGAGGAGGGAAATGAAAGAGAAACCAGCTGCCATTTTATTTGTGATATTGCATCTTTTTCTTCTTCTTTTGGGTCAAGAGGTATGATCTTTTTGTTCAGTGGGGACTTATCTCCATGTCTACCTGAAGACTTTCCTTCCCACTCCTATATCCTCCAGGTCTATTTCATTTAGATGAAATTTTGGGGCAAAGACCAAAGGTTGCCATCCCAGATGGAAATGCCTAGGATCATAGTCTTAGGAGGGACCTTTGGAAGGCAGTCAGTCCAACCCCCTCATTTTACATATAAGGAAACTGAGGCACTAAAGAGAGGAAATGACTTGCCTAGGGTCAAACAACTAGTAAGTGTTAAAGGAAGTATGAAAAATTTCCCTGCTATCAGCCCTACAGTTTGATTAGCTTTTGTATGGAATCTGACAGAAAGCAGGCATTAAAGAGAGGGTAGTAAAGGCATGGAAAGAAGTCAACTTCTGTTGTTACTGGCTGGGTCCTATTTTTTTTCATGAGAATTAGAAAGTTCTGGGAAAAACAAATGGGACTTTACAATTTCCTGATGGAAAAGGTTTGAATGGTAAGATTTCTGTAGCCTCTCCCAGTTCCGGGTGCAGGACTCTGTGACTCTACTCCTTTCCATGCTGGATGCCTGTCAGGGAGCCAGGTGGGGATGTGAGAAGGCAGGAAGAAGTATCCTGCCCCTAAGTGCTTTATGTATATTACCAAATTTTGCCCTCACAACAACACCCTGTAGGGTAGATGCTATTATCAATCCCATTTTACAGATGAAGAAACAGGCCCAGAGAAGTTAAGAAGTTTATATTATAGAGGTCACAAAGCTAGTTAAGTATCTAAGCCAGTACTTGAACCCCGAGTTTCCTAATTCCAAATTCAACACTCTAGCCACAACCAGCTCAGCCACTCACCTTGATGAGTGATTCAGGAAAGTCATTTCTCTGGGCCTAACTTTCTTCCTCACTGAAAAAGCGGTGGGGGGGTTAGACTAGATCAACAAATCAGCAAGCATTTGTGCCAAGCACCATGTAAGAGGCTGGGAATGGATACAAAGACAAAAGTGAGACAGTTTCTACTCTTAAGGAGTTTACATTCTCATGGGAGAGGTTTATGTCAGTTTCTTCTTGAGAATTCCCTTTCCTCCCTTACTTCAGCATGAAGGCACCATTAGGTCCACCTGAAATCCTTCTGCCTGACTGGGACCTAACTGTCCCCCTGGTGGTTATAGAGTGAATGGGCACCATGAACATATCTCTCTGTCAGATGCCAGCCACCCCATCATTGAGCCCAGACATGGGCTGATGTCCCTGATTTTTGCCAGAGGTGGAATTGAGCCTGATAGAACAAGTAAAGGCACTCTCCTTTTTTTTCTGTAGTCACAGACCCTGCATTAGCAGGAAGCCTCGAAGAAGTCCATATTTGCATTTACCTTCTCTGAAGAAAATATATATCCAGTCAGTCTCTTTCAGGCTGTAAGAGATGAATGATGGGGGTCTTCTGCATGGCCTCCTTCCCCTTCCATTGCCAATCCCAGATGATCTTTGGGTCCTCTTCTGTTCTAACAGAGGCACTGTAGTATAGGGCTGGGCTTCATAATCTGGAGTCTAAGGACTGCTTGCCCCACCCCCCTCAATAGTGTCAAATCTATGGACTTGAATGGGAAAAAATTTACCTATTTCCGTTTTCTTTTAATGGAAGTTTCCTTCAATTATGAATGTAGGCAACAGATATTATTCTGAGGTCTATGGGCTTCACCAGACTGCCACTGGGGTCCAGGACAAATAGGTTAAGAACCTGGATAGAGAGCTGGCCTCAAATCCAGGGAGACTTGAGTACCTCTGACACTGTGGTCCTAGGTAAGTCATTTAACCTCATCAGTGCTGTAGGCTTGTGGTGTGAGACTTGGATAGAAACAGGAGCCACTAATTCATACATAAGGATTCCTTGCAGGCAGCAGTTTTAAAATATTATATATGTATATAATTTTTATTTTGTGAAATATTTTCCAATTACATTTTAATCTGGTTTGAGTCATACTTGGGAGTGTTGTGGACCATGGGCTTTGTGATTGACACCTCCGTTCTAGGCAGCAATCTTAGACTGTTCTGAGAAGATGCTGAACCTGCTTTGGGGAGGGAATTTCCTTACCTGGAAGTTCTTTATGTCAGTGCAGTTGAAATCAGAGGTCCAGTCCCTGTCCTTATCTGAACCAGTTCTAATAATTTTATGTGATTTTATAATTTCCTTTTCTTTTTACTCCCAGCCAAAGGTATACTTAAGTCACTTTGATATCAGTTGCCTTGGAAACAATATGAATCACGGCAAGTCTGTTTTTTTTTTCTTATAGATTGTGCATGTGTGACTTTTTTATAGCTTTAGAAGAAATTGGCACAGCTCTCTAAGGAATTAATGCAATTCTAGAGAGTTTCGGGTTGTGGCATATTGTGTATGCTAATGGACAGTGTTTTAACTTTGGCAGTCACTGTGCTGGGGTAAGCTAAGCCTCAAGGATTCCCAGGAGACTGATCGTTGCTCCTTTTAATGATGACACAAGTTAAATGAGCTGTTAACCAAGAATTAGTCAAGTCTCCTCCACTGTCTCACACCCTAGAGGCTTTTCCCCTGGCATGTGGTCTCATTGGCCCAATGATTCAGGAATCTCCTTGGAAAATGATAGGACTTCCTCCCAGAAGCCTTGAAGATGAATAGTTGGTACCCATGAAGGGTCTTTTGAAGAGTTTGTCAAGGAAGAAACAAAGGTAAAACTGAGTCAGTAGTCAAAAGAGAAGACCGGAAGGCAGAGGACTTGGGTTTATATGTGGGGCAGCCAGGTGGCGCCATAGTGCATAGTGTCAGGTTCCTGAGTTCAAATTTGACCTCAAGACACTAGCTGGCTGACCGTGGACAAGTCACTTCACCCTGTTTGCCTCAGTTTCCTCATCTGTCATATGAGCTAGAGAAGGAGATGGTCAACCACGTATGTCTCTTTGCCAAGAAAACCCCAAATGAGGTTATAAAGAGTCAGACATGACTGAAACATGACTGAACAACAACAAAAATCTGAGTTTATAGGATCATATATTCAGAGGTAGAAGGGACCTTAAGGGCCAGCTAAGTCTAAACCCCTCATTTTACACAAGGTCCCGCACATAGTAAGTTCCAAAGACAGGATTTGCACTCAAGTCCTCTGGCTCATCTCAATACTCTTTTCACTGGCTTTGTAAATTTTAAATTAGTCACTTCCTCTCTTGTCTTTTGAACTTTACGACTTCTAAGGCCCCTTCCCACTCTTAACTCCTATGATTTTAAATTGAGTTCAGTTCTTCATTGGTTTACATAAATCCTTGTTCCCAAAGCTATCTTGGATTCAAAGGGGAGGAGAAGGCTTTTTCCTTAAAACATACTTGGGAATTGTACTTTCTTCTGCCTTGCTGAGTAGAAAAGTGGTGGTTTCATTTCCTCTGCTGCCAAGATTTTCTGGGGGAAGGGTAGACCAAGGGAAACTTTCATGAGAGTTGCCTTAAAGTCAACTCAGCTCCTTTCCCATTCCCATTAGACCTCCTTCTGCACCTCCTGCACCCCCCCCCCAAAAAAAAAACCCAACAACTATGCTACCATTTTCCCCTAAATCAGCTCGTTTCTATTGCCATCACTAACACTTGGTCAGGCCAATTGGTTGAACATGGTGGCAACAGCAACAGGCAGGGTTATAGTGAGTTTCCCCCCAAGATGGCAGCAATAAATCTACGAGTTGTTAAAAGTACAGATACAAATGATGGTTGAGTTTGGAGAGAGTATTTTGGTGTTCTGGGATTGGATTTGGGGGGGATATTTTTTGGTACAGCAAAGTCCTCAAATAACAAGGTTTAAGTGGGTCATGAGTCAAAGAACTAGGAAAGATTGAGGGGATACTCTGTATCAGGGTTGTCTGGTATAATTGTGTCAAAGGTGAGAGTTTGTTACATCTAAGGTCTACAATAGCTAACTGTTTTGGAGCAGTAGGGACCATGTAAATGAGTTAACAATTCAAGGAACGCCCATCAACTGGGTTTTGGTGCTAAGTATCTCTTCCTTTCTCTGCCTTTTTCTCCTCAACCCTTGACATCTCTTTGGGAATCAGGACGCCTTCTGGGTAACTACTGTTGGTAGTTCACTTTGGGATGCATGAGTATTGATTCTGGTATCTAGCTGGGAGTCCAGAGTAGTAAAGGTAGTAGTGCTGAGAACAGCACCACTCAAGAATTGTTCCTGCTTTTACCAAACTTGAGAAAACTGGAAATAATATGGGTATAGGGCAGGACTCCCCCCAGAGGCCAGCCGGACAAAGGTCCCGATGGAGGTAGTCAGTATTCATGATCTTCCATTGGTGGATGGGTACACCAGTGGCCTGAGTCCTTAACCATAATGCCCAGTAATAGCCTGTCCTGATGGATTTGTGGCTGAACCACATCAGACTCCAGGGGAGTGAGAGAATAGAACAGAAGGATGCTACTGGTCAGATGGCCATTTTCCTATTCTCCAGCACTAATTGGCTTTGGGACACCCACTTCTTGAAATCAAACACTAAACTTACTGTGTGACCTTGGGCAAGTCACTTGTCTTTTCTGGACCTCCGCTGCCATTTCTGAAAAATGACCAGAGTGAATTACAGGAACCTTCCCACTCTGATGTTTCTGTGGTTACATAAATTAGCGGAGTGATGAAAATCCAGGCTTTAGATAAAGGGACAACACGGTGGGGAAGGGACCAAACATTCATCATACTTTTTCTTTGCCATCTCTCAGACCCAGGGGTGACTGGCTGCTGTTTAAGTGAGGAAGGTAGGGAGCTGGGGAATATCTAAAAGCAACTCTTGAGAGAAGCTTGTTTCTACAAAGCTGAGACCTGTAATGGAATGTGTCCACACTGTCCACACACAATGTGGTTTCCTACACCAAGGCTACTCTCCTATGTTAAACTTGTATGGAATTTGGAGTTTGGGTTTTTTCCCTTCAAAACTTAGATGTTCCCGAGACGGCTATAAGCCTTCGAGTCTCTCTCTAGCTCTGACTTTCCAGGGAGAAGGAGGTTACATTCCGAAGCTATCCGTGTTGTAATCACGGTATGCTTGAAATACCATTTGCACTTGAATGCATTTTCCTAGAAACTGCATTGTGGGACCCTTTAGGGTTTTTTGTTTGGGTTGTGTTGCCCAGGCCACATGGATCTCTTGTATGCACGTGTTAGGGGTCTTCTGGACGTGTGCCTTTCCCTCACTGTCTTGACTGTACAGAATTTTTCACGTTTACCTGTAATTTGGGGTACTTTTTTTTTTTACTCATTTGTCCTATGTCACCTGGCCCTGGCTCCCTTTCCCATGACCTGTAAATGTATAAATACGATGAACTGTATTTGAATTTCATGGACCATGAGGAGATGTAAAGAAAATATATAAATATTCATAGACCGGTCTATACATACTTCTCCAAAAGCTTCAGGCCCTTAAATGACTTCCCACTTGGCAATGAACATTTGATCATTTTGTACAGATTATTATTATTATTGTTATTTCGGAAAGATTAGGGGAACACAGAACTACTTAGCCCTTCTTTGACTGTCCTGCACATTTTATTTTAGAAGTATTGTATCTGAGAAAACAGTTACTCTTGTAAAACTACTGCCCATGGAATCCCAGTAACACACTTGAGGAAGGAACGGGGTTTGCAAATACTGCTGTCACATTACAGATTCCTGACTGGTTTTGTTGGGTTAGCTTCAAACAACTGCACAGGATTATTAGAAGAGGAACCGCTTCCAAGTCTTGTTGTTACCCTTGAAAACTAGGGTAAAGCAAGGGTAGCTGCCCGAGTATCACTGAGCAGGAGTCTAGCTCCTGTGAAGGTGGTGGTTTGGACCACTAAGTCAGAGTTTAATAGATCCTGCTCCATGCAGAAGGGATTTATCGAGTGCAATTTTAAATTTTTGATTAATTTTGATCAAGTAATTGTTCAAACCATGTGATTTTTAGGTAATTCGATGAAGAGACCCTCCCTGACAAACAGATGATCCCTTTTGTTCTAAGATGTGGGCAGCTAATAACCGCCTTTCCTCTGTGCCCAGTTTTCTCCTGTTCCCTCCTCCTGGAGCCCAGGAAAAGGGAAGAGATTTGGCCACCTATTGCAATGTGAAATTTACATATGTAGTCATCTAAAAAAGGTTAGAGTTAAAATTCTACCTTGAGCAAAATGGAGTTCACTGCAATGACCTTAATCTGGAAATTTGTCTCAAGCCATTGGGGTTGGAGATGATGCTGGGACTTCACAGTAAGACACCCCTGGGGCAGAGAGCCAGGTATACACTCTCCTCCTATCCCTGGGTTCCTCTGACAAGATCATGTAACCCAGAGGGGGAGGCGGGCAGGAATGGTGCTTCCTTCTCTCTGTGTCCCAGAATCTCTATAACCTCTGGCTGGATTTTGCTCTGAAAGGAAAGGGCTCTTGATGATATTGGGTGAGCCCCATCCAGGGAACTGTAATGTTGTATAGACAAAGGTGTAAATAAATGATTTGCTTTTCTTGCCTGACTCAGAGTGTCTCTTTAATATGGGGGGGGGGGGGTGTCTACAGCAAGAGGAGAAGGAAACCTCTAGTGTGAACCACTAACTTTCAAAAGAGAAAACAGCTGGAAAAATACTCAAATTCATTAATAACCAGAGATGCAAATTAAAACAAATTGGAGGTACTGCCCTGCTTATTAAATTGGTAAATAAATAAATAAATAAATGCATGGGAACTCAGTACTGGTAGAGAACTGATTGCTGATTTCCATTGCTCATGGAATCTTTTTAGATAACAGTCTAGCAGTTCACAGTAAAAGTTATGAAAAGGATTTATAGTCTTTGAACCAATGATTGCTTTGTTGGGACTATAGAAAACAAGACAAAAAACTTGTCAGTTCAAAGATTTTTATGACATCATTAGTTCTAGTCCCCTTCACTCCTAAAACAACAAATTAAAAAACCCTAGAAGCAATCTGATTATCCTAATAAAGAGAATGGCTAATAAATGGTGGTACATTCATGGTCCAATATTTTCATAACATCATCCATCCTAATTCTACAATATAAAAACAAACGAAGCAGTTCGAATGCCCCTCACTAGAGAAATAAGTAAATTGTGGCATATTGGTGGTCAAAGGGTTTTTTCATTCCGAATTCTTAAAAAAAGAACC
This sequence comes from Petaurus breviceps papuanus, assembly GCF_028583685.1. Lineage (NCBI taxonomy): Eukaryota > Metazoa > Chordata > Mammalia > Diprotodontia > Petauridae > Petaurus > Petaurus breviceps. The sequence goes on from NW_027185798.1 coordinate 24,138,484, forward strand.
AGAAGCAATCCAAATGCCCTTCAATAGGGGAATTATTTTTTTTTTTAAGTAATCAGGGTTAAGTAACTTGCTCAAAGTTACACGGCCAGTTATTTCTGGGTGTGCTGGTAAGTATCTGAGCCCAGATTTGATCCCCAGGTCATCCCGACACTGGAACCAGTGCTCTTACTTGCTGAGCCACCTGGCCGCCCCTCAATAGGGGGATTATTAAATAAATTGTGGTACATAAATATTTTGGTATATAATGCAATTAATATAATAAGGAATGAGGACTATATTATGAGAAGTGCAAAGCACAAGCAGAAGACTAGAGTATACACTACAGCCTTTATGAGTGGAAAAGAAAAAAGGAAATGGGTGAAGAAAGGATTTTTTTTTTTTTTGCTTTTTGGAGGAGGGAAGGCAGGACAATTGGGGCTAAGTGACTTGCCAGAGGTCCCATGGCTAGTAGGTATTAAGTGTCTGAGTTCAAATTTGAACTTAGGTTTTCCTGACTCCAGGGCTGGTGCTCTATTCACTGCGCCACCTAGCGGCCCCAGAAGAAAGAATTCTGATAGAGATTTAGAGTGGTGATGACGTTTGGACATTTCATGTGCTGAAATGGGGATTTATTTGAATCTAAGGATCTGCAGTACAATGCTGATGGGTCGGATGAGTTTTTTCATATTGTTTATGGGGATCGATCAACCTGTTCTTTTTTTTTGGTTCAACTTCTGTTCTTTATTTTAAATCATTTTTAGTTTTCAACATTCACTTCCCTAAGATTTTGAGTTCCAAATTTTCTCTCCCTCCCTTACCTCCACCCCAAGATGGCATGCAATCTGATACAGACTCTACATATACATTCATATTAAACATTTTCACATTAGTCATGTTGTAAAAAAGCATTAAAACCAATGGGAAGAACCATGAGAGATAAGAAACAAAACAAAAAGAGCAAATAGCCTGCTTCCATCTGCACTGAGACTCCATAGTTCTTTTTCTGGATGTGGACAGCATTTTCCCACTTCCGTTGTTGAAGTGATGATTCCACACCCCTTTGGGCCAGGGAACTCAACCCAACCAATCTTATGCCTTTGGGTAGCATGCCCAGTCCTGTTGGGACTACTGACAGGGATGGGTATAGGTTCTTTCTGGAATCATGGTAATCGTGCCCATCATTTAAGGTTTTATAACCATAGTAATATGTTTCTACAGATGTTTTAAGGATTTTTTACAAAAGATTTTGCAAAGTGTTTCCCTTGCAACAGCCCTGAGCTTGATAGTTACACATATTATAATGCCCATCTTAATTACACATGGAGAGCTGGACTTTGAGAGAAGTGTTGGAACTTGTCTAGAGTCAAATAATTAGTATTTGTAAATAATTAGTAGTAAATAGGTAGACTTGGGGCACTTTGGTGGCCCAGAAGGGAGAGAGCTGGATTTGGAGTCAGGAAGACATGAGTTAGCCACTTTCCTGGGTAAATCACCCTCACCTCTCTGTCCTCAGTTTCCTCATTTGTAAAAGGTGTTGGATTTGAGAGGCCTTCAAGGTCCTTTCTAGCGCTAAATCTACAGTCTCAGTAATGTCTTTCCTACTATAGCAAGGTACTGTTCAGTTGAGCATAGCACAGGACCTTTTTTGGACCCAATAATCTAGTCTTAGCTCCACAATTAGTCTGAATAAACATATTTATTGTGAGAGGCAACTTAGGGAATGCATTGAGAACTGATCTCAGAGTCAGGAAAGACCTTGGTTCTAGTTCTGTCTCTTGATATCAACTGCCTGCATGACCCTCCCCCCATCCCTCACAAATCCCTTCTCTCTGAGTCTTTAGTCACTCTCTAAGACTATAAGCTGGAGAGAAGGTTCTGACCTACATTGGTAGAGAGAGTTTGTTCCTTGTGAGGATTCTATGCCGATGAAATCACAGGTCTGGCCTAAAACAAAATACAAAATATTTTTAATTCCTTGAAATTGAAGATGGATTTAATTTTTGGTATTATTTATTATAACTAGACCTTTTACTTAACCTTACTTTTGTCCTCAGGAGTGGAGTTTCAAATACGTATTTGTCTATCTACATCCAGTTTTCTCTTTTCCCATTGGCCCCACATAGGACAGGGACCTATTTAGGATGCCCACTGGGAAGATCTGGGTGCTAGACTTACATTGAAAGGAATGCCAACCTTGATTCAATGATATAATCCAGTGAATAATTCAATTAAATTTCTTTCCACCACTAGCAATGCTACTTACTATCTGTGTAATAATTCCTGTGTGACCTGAAGCCCCTTGGCCTTCAGTTTTCTCCTCTGTAAATTGAAGAGCAGCTAGATAGCACCATAATGCATAGAAGGCTGGACTTAGAGTCAGGAAGACTCAGTCTCCTGAGTTCAAATCTGGCCTCAGATACTAGCTGTGTGACCCTGGGCAAGTCACTTAACTTTTACCTCAGTTTACCTCAGTTTTCTCATCTGTCAAATAAGCTGGAAATGGCAAACCACTCCAGTATCTTTGCCAAGAAAACTCCAAATGGGGTCCTGAAGAGTTGTACCTGACTGAACAACAACAAAATGAAGGGGTTGGAGAAGTTGATCTATAAGGGTTCATTTCAGCTCTCACCTGTGATCATAGAGCATCCTTTGGCTATTCCCAGGTCCAGCCTATTTGTTTTGGGTAATTTTTCTATTTGTAACCCAAGCCCCCATCCAATATTTTATTCTATTGCTAGTCTATATTGATGAAAGTCCAATAGCAAAAGCACTTAAGGCACAAAACTGTAAACAAGGAATCAAGAGGTTAAACATTCTCTAAACCCATACACAAAGAGTAACAATCTCTTATACTTCCAGGGGAGTAATGTAACTGCCATTTTGATCCCTATACCTCCCCAAGAGTGGGCGGGCACAGTCACTTAAGTCATCCTATTGGGGGATGCTTACAATATGGCGCTATCTCCCTTTTGAAGTGCCTTTCCTGGGATTCCTGGGGGGTAGAGTGGAGAATGACTGAAAGGCTTCTTGGTCCTGAAGTCATTGTGATCCATACAAAGTATTCAGATTCAAAGGCTCTACTACTCCATAGTTGGTTTCTCTCTCTCCCTTCCCACCCCAACTTCAGTTCCATATCTACATCCTCTGACTCCTGTCTATTCTGCTGATTTTTAAACTTTCTATCTTATATGGTACTCGCCACCAATCAGAGTTTTTCACTGACTGGTGCTGTTGCCACACTGTAGTCATATATACAGCCCAAGTCAATATAATCTGCCAAAGGCATAGATCAGACCAGGTCACTCCTGTACTCCAGAACTACCTGGTGCTCCCTCTTGTCTATAAGATAAAATATAAGCCCAGATTGGTTTTTAAGGTCTTCCACAATCTGACTCTAACCTACCTTTTTAGACATTTCACATAACTCCACTTAGTTTTTAAGTAACAACCAAAGTAGAGAGCTGTTCTCCAAATGCAGCACCCCATCTCCCTTCTTGGTACTCAAAATGGGCTCCCTTATGAGACTCAGGTATGCTATCCCCCTCTCCTCAAGCTTCCCTTATCTTCCCGGTGGTAAGTACTTTCTTTCGTCATGTTACCTTGAATTCGAAGACTTATGTTTGGGCTGTACTTCTCCCTTAAGCTCTTTGAGGGTGGGGACTATGTTGTATTTGCCTAGGTAGTTTCAGCACCTAGGACAGGGCATGGCCCATTATCAATCAATAAGCATTTATTAAACACTTTATGCTAAGCACCAGTGGGGATGTAAAGAAAGGCAAAAATAATCATAGAATCTTGGATTTAAGTCTGGAAGGAAAGTGAGAGGCCATTTCTTTCATCGTGCAGCTGTGGAACCAGAGGCCCAAAGTGCCACACAACCAGCATGTTTCAAAGGTAGGACTTGAACCCAGATCTTACCGCCCAGCTCTGAATCCACTAGGTCACACTCTCTCAGTTGGGGGTTAATGAATTTTCCTGATGAAATTGTGGAACAATGATATTCTATCCTTTTTTCTCTAGGGAAATTCTAAGCAAATGCTGTGCTCACTGAAGGATTGAACCAAAATTGTTAAATGTTCACCTGCATGTAAACTTGGACTGTGTGCTAATAATTATCAATAATAATTGACATTTATGTAGCACTCTTCATATTTTAAATTTAATTTTAAAATAAACTTTATGCTAAAATCTGTTTTATTTTTATATCTTTGTTTTTGTTTTTTAAATTTAATTTTTAAATTTGTTTTTTAATTAAAAATCTATTTCCTCTTTCTCTCCCCTCTTCCCTCCCATGAAGAAAAAAAACAACAAAACCCTTGAAACACATATGAAGAGCCAAGTCAAATAAACTCCCAAAGTGACTGTCTAAACATATACATATATATAATACACACATACATCCAATTCTACATGTCCATACATACACATACTTATACATATATGTGTATATATACATACATACATACACATATCCTGAGCCCGTCACCTCTCTGTCAGGGTAGCATGCTTTTTCTTTTTTTCTTTCTTTTTTCTTTTTTCTTTTTTTTTAAATTAATTTGTTTGTTTCCTTTTAGTTTACAGGATTCAATTCCACAATTCCTTGAGTTTCACATTTTGTCCCCCTCCCCCCCATGGCGGCTTATAGTCAAGTATAGGATCTGTAAATACTTTCACATTATACATTAGTCAGGTTATAAGGACGGATTGTACCAGCTGGAATGAAAAATGGTAAAGAAGACATAAAACCAAATATCAGGTATTTTGTTTCCACCTGGATATAAACTTAGTTCTTTCTAGTTCTTTCTCTGGATGCACATTTTTCTCTCCATCATGCATCTTTTGGGATTGACTTATATCCCTGCATTGTTGAGAAGAGTCCAGTCTATCAAAGTTGGTCATCACACATACGTTGTATCTGTAATTGTGTACAAATTTCTCCTGGTTCTACTCTTCTCACTCAGCATCAGTTCTTTTAAGCCTCTCCAGGTAAATATGAAGACCGTCTGCTCCTCGTTTCTTATAGCACAATAGTATTCCATAACATGCATATACCACAACTTGTTCAGCCATTCCCCAATTGATGGGCACCCCCTTAATTTCCAATTCTTTGCTACCACAAAAAGAGCTGCTATAAACATTTTTGTACATATGGGTCTTTCTCTCATTTCTATGATCTCTTTGGGATATAACCCTAGGAGTGGTATTGCTGGATCAAAGGGTATGAAAGTATTTATAGCCCTTTGGGCATAATTCCAGATTGCTCTCCAGAAAGGCTGGATCAGTTCACAACTCCACCAGCAATAGCATGCTTTTTCACTGGCCTCTCTGCAATAGTGGTTATTCACTGCCTTGATCAAAATTTTAAAGTCTTTCAAAGCTGATTTTCTTTTTTATTATTATTATTTTTGAAAATGTATTTACTTTTGGTTTACAACATTCAGTTCCACAGTCCCTTGAGTTTCACATTTTCTCCCCCTCTCCCCCATGGCAGCATGTTATCAAATATAGGATCTACAAATATCTTCATATTAAACATTAGTCAGGTTGTAAAGAAGAATTATAACCAATGAAGTGAACAATGAGAAAGAAGAAACAAAACAAAATAAAACAGAAAAAAGGGCAATTTGCTCCAATCTGCATTCAGACTCTGTAGTTCTTTCTCTGGATGAGGATAGATAGCCCTCTCCATCATGAGTCTTTTGGAGTTGTCATATAACCTTGCATTGCTGAGAGGAGCCCAGTCTATCCAAGTTAGTCATCACACATACTATGTGTCTGTAATTGTGTACGAAGTTCTCCTGGTTCTGCTCCCCTCACTCAGCATCAGTTTATATAAATCTCTTCAGGTTATTTTGAAGTCCGTTTGCTCCTCATTACTTATAGCACAGTAGTATTCCATTACATTCATATACCACAACTTGGTCAGCCATTCCCCGATTGATGGACATCTCCTTGATTTACAATTCTTTGTCACCCCAAAAAGAGCTGCTATAAATATTTTTGTACTAATGAGCCCTTTTTCCACTTCTATGATCTCTTTGGGATACAGCCCTAGAAGTGGTATTGCTGGGTCAAAGGGTATGCACTTACTTATAGCCCTTGGGCATAGTTCCAGATTGCTCTCCAGAATGGTTGAATCAGTTCACAATTCCCCCAACAGTGCATTAGTGTTCCAATTTTCCCACATCCTCTCCAGCATTTATCATTTTCCTGTTTTGTCATCTTAGCCAATCTGACCAATGAGATGTGGTACCTCAAAGTTGTTTTGATTTGCATTTCTCTAATCAATAGTGATTTAGAGCATTTTTTCATATGCTTATAGATATCTTTAATTTCTTCCTCTGAAAACTGCTTGTTCATATCCTTTGACCATTTATCAATTGGGGAATGACTTGTATTATTATAAATTTGACTCAGTTCTCTGTATATTTTAGAAATGAGGCCTTTATCAGAGACGCTGGTTGTAAAAATTCTTTCCTAATTTTCTACTTCCCTCCTAATCTTGGTTACATTAACTTTATATGTGCAAAACCTTTTCAATTTAATGAATTTTCAATTCAATAATCAAAATTATCCATTTTGCATTTCATAATGCAAAGCTGATTTTCTTTACAATCTTGTTATTATAGAAATTATTTCAGCTCACCTCACTCTGTATCAGCTTATACAAATCTTCCCAGGTTTCTCTGAAATCATTCTCTTTATTGTTCCTTATAGCACAATGGAATTCCAATGCACTCACAGACCAATAATGTTTTTGGTCATCTCCAGCTGATGAGCATCCCCTTACTTTCCAGTTCTTTGCTGCTGTAAAAAAAGAGCTGTTATAAATACATTTGTATACATGGACCTTTTTTCTCTTTCTTTGCTCCCCTTGGGGTAAGCATGTTCAAGTTTGCAAAATTAGGTATTATAAATGTTTTTTTTCCATTTTACAGATGGAGGAAATGAGGCTGAAAGAGGTTTAAGTGACTTAGTGCCAGGGGTATGATTCAAACACTGGTCTCTTGCCTGACTCCAAGCCCAGTGTCTTTGGCTTTACAACTGCCTCTCTAAGTCAAAAGAAGAGATACAATTTCTCCCAAGGATACCACTCACGACATTGTCCAGAAGGGTGAAGATGAAGACTACTTTCACATTCATAAGATCATGAAACTAAAGCTGGACAGGGACCTTTGAGGTAACTTGGCTAAGGTCACACAAGGAGTACTCAAAGTAGACTCTGGCTCCAGAACCACGGAGAGCTCTTTCCATTGTACTGTGATTTCTCAGGCTCAACTTTTGAGCTGTGCATAGCCTCATTCCATTCCACTGCAGTTGGGGACAAAGAACTGATGCGTATTTACTAGTTGAGACATGGGGATGATTAAAATCACAGCAACAAAACCAATGTGGAACCCTTACAGGAAAACAGCTGGCACCTGGCTAGGAGCTAGCAAAGTGGGAGACACAAATTTGAAGTCGTAGGTTGGGAGCTGACAATGATCTGCCCCCGCTAATACTTCCAAACAGCTCCTGGAGCCCAGGGCTTGGGGGTGGGGAAGTAGTGGGTGGTGGGTGGCTTTCTCTGTTGAATCTCCCTTTGGAGATGAGTCACCACCTTGTGGAATTGCCTGCTGAACAGCTGTATGACTGTCATATTCACAGGAGTCTCGATTTTGAAATGGGAGAAACTTGGGAAGTAATCTACAACAACCCCCTCATTTTTCAGGCAAGGGAACTGATGCCCCAGAGGCTATCTAACTTGCCCAAGGTCACACAGTCTTCCACTTCCTGAGTCCTCAGGGACAGAAAGAACCCAAACAGTATCAAGGAAAAATCCCAAGATCTCCTCTAAGCTAAGAGATGCAATCTTTTACTCCCACCAATCCTATCACAAATACCAGTAAAATGGGTGTTGTAGGTGGGTTCTTCCACTATCCTGCCCCCATCTGCCCTCTGGAGGGAGCCCTTAACCAAAAGATGGGGAGTAGCCAATAGAAACACCCTGGGTGAACACCACACATGGAAAACTGGGCCTGAATTATAATAGCTGGCATTTATACAGTCTTTACAAAGCAAAGCACTTTACTATATTATCTCACTTACTTATTTGGTCCTTAAAAGGACCCCCTGAAATGCTATGGTTATTTATATTTTGTGGCTAAGGAAGCAGGTTGAGAATTTCTCCCAGTTACTGAATGTCTGAAGGCAGGATTTGAACTCCCTACCTTAAAATCTGCTAGTCACTGGAGAATTGGAAATTTGAGAAAGGTCCCAATCTCAGAACTCTGGGGTTAACAGGCTTCATTGCAAATGAAAGAGCCTCAGCCCAGCAGTTGTCTCCTGTTAATAAAGAGTGAAAGGGGTGGGGGTGTCTGGGGTCTTGGATGAAGAGTTGCATAACCTGGGTTCTGAGTCAAGAGATGTGAGAAAATCCACTCAAGTGAGCCAGGGCCCTTCATGTTTGGGAGAGTCCCTGAGACAAAAGTTATACATGGGATAATAATAATGTGTGGCAAACTGGGGCATCCCTTCTCACACAGAAGTTCCAGAAAAGCCCTCCCAGTTTCAGGGCTTTCTGTGGTTCTCCATTCATGCAAAACATTAGTTCTCCTTCATCACTTCCTGATGTATTTACAGGACTCTAGTCTATCTTTCTATAGTAAGTGCACCTTAGTGCCCATCCCACGTTTTGCAGTCCAAACAAACTGACCTGTTGGCTATTTCCAGTAGATGACAAGCCACTTCCCAGCTCTGTGATTGTACATGCCTGGAACACCCTCTGTACACCCTCTATACCCCTTGAAAATTCTTGATCTCATCCTTGGTTAGAGCTTTGGGGTTAGAATCTGGAAGACCTTGGTTTCACTTGTGGCTCAGACATTTGCTGGCTGTGTGACTCTAGACAATTCACTTAACCTCTCTGGGCCTCAGTTTTCTTAATTGTAAAATGGAGAAATTAGCACCTATCCATCTAATGAGATGATATGTAAGGCACTTCACCAACTTTAACATGCTACAGAGACCTATTTTTACCAATAGTTCATCAGAGTAGAAAGATTCCTGCTAAGCATTGCACGCAAAATCAATATTCCACTACTTTTTATAGATACACACTTATTTGTATGATTTTATTCAGAAAAACTACACTGGAATAGGGAGATAGCTCTACCTACATTTATAAGTATAGTTTTAGACTCCCCTCTTTTCGTCCCCTTCCCTCTTTCTCCACTTAAAACAAAAAGACATTTTAGAAAGCATTTGCTATTAAGTCATTGAGAAGACCATGAAGTCCCTTACATCTAGTTCAAGTCTAGTGTTGCTGCCGCTTCCTGCCTCTCTCTGCTGCCATCTTCTGGGCTTCAGGTGGAATTTTCAGCTGAGATGCTACCCCTGCCGCGGAACCCCCAAAACTCTAGACTAGTCCCTCTGCCGGGCTTCTTTCCATTTCCTTTCAGGGAGTCAGTAGTTCAAAATACTTTTCATAATAATTATCAGGTATTTTGATTTCTAATATGGTAAATTCCAAAGATACAACCCACATAAATAAAAACTCATTAAGAGTCCTAGATAATTTTTAATGATAAAAAGGGATCCTGAGACCAAAAAGTTTGAGAACTGCTACTTTAGGCTAACGTTCTTTGGCTCGTTTTGTCCTGATCGTGAAGCTTCATTTGGAGAAATCTCCAAAATAAAGCTTCAATATTGCAAATGTCTAGGTTTCCTCAAATGTAGGTAATGGGCCCCATCTCCCATTCAAGCACTCATATAATAGTATGGTTAGGACAGGCTTTAGAAACCCCCCTCCACTCCCAAAATGCAGACAGTACAAAGGACTCAAAAAAAGAATCACAAAATCCAATAAAATCCCCTCAGAAGGGCAAACCTTTGTCATTTCGTTGAGTCCCTCCTTCTCTGCCCAAACCACAACCCCCTGACTTATGGTAACACCTGTGGTTTAGACCCCCTCTCAGAAGATACCTTGAAAGCTTCTAAGAAAAGAATCCCCTTGCCATCAGATCTACACTGTCAAAATTATTCACTGTAATCCTGAGGGGTAGCAAGGTCCTGGTTTCTTGAGCCTCCCCCCTGCCATGTTGTGTCTTTGCTCTTGCAAAAAAAAGTCCCTTGTATAGTAGGTGGGCCGTGCTTTTCTTTCCCTAGAGGGGCCAGCACCCAAATTCTCAAACTTATGAAATCTTCGACTTGGGATCTTCCACAAGGCAATTCCCAAAGATCATATTACCCAGGAAATCTACTTCCCCTTGATAGTAGGGGAGATTCAGGGATCATGCCCCCTAAGAAATCAAATTACACATGTCCTCCTCCCCATCCCATACATAGGATGTTGGGGCTCATGAACATAATGAATGACCCTCTTAGGCCACAGTCTGACAGATTCTTCTGCACTCATTCCATTAATGGCAGTTCCAATTGCTGCCATTTCTTAAATTGGGTGAGTCTGTTCTTAGCGATTCTAGCCTCTGACCCATGTGGAAAAGCATATGCAGTAATCATGTATTCCTGCCCCATGACCCCCACCCCCAGGACACAGGTCTGATATGCTGTGCACTTGTCTGTCTTCTAAACAGGGGGAAAGGGGATGGGGCTGGGAGGGAAAGAGGCCAAGATCTGTGAGCATACTCTTGAGTCCCAGTCAGCCTCGAGGCTTTTGAGTCACTGAAAATCACAGATGAACTCTGCCAAATTCTCCAGCCTGGAAAAACAGTCAGTCCCTGGGTTGGGGAGATTGGGAGTCATAGATTCATTTGTAAGGCTAAAGGAGAGTCTGGAGATCATTGTAATGATAGTAGCATGTATAGAGGACTTTAAAGTTTACAAAGCAATTTGCAAATATTATCTCATTTCATCTTCACAACAAACCTGGGAGGTTGTTACTATTATTACCCCCATTTTACAGACGGGGAAACTGAATTAGAGAGGGGTTAAGTGACCTGCCCAGGATCACACAGCCAATAACAATCTAATGTTGAATTTAAACCCAGATCTCTCCTGACTCTAGGCTTGGTACTCTAACCACTGCAACAACCCTACTGCCCCTATGGTAGAGATTTTAGACATAGGATCATATCTATTGAGTTGAAAGGGCCTAGGATTATTGAAGGGAGAGAGACAGAAAGAGAAAGAAGGAGGGAGAGACAGACAAACAGAGTCAGACAGACCATACACACAGAGACAGGAGTGAAGGACACAGAGAGAGAAAAAGACAAAGAGATAGAGACAGTCATAGAGACACAGAAAAAGAGACAGAGAGAGAAGATGAGAGAGAGAGAGAGAGAGAGAGAGAGAGAGAGAGAGAGAGAGACTTACCAAAGGTCCCACAAACACACAATAAAAGGCAGTTAGAAATCAGACTTGGGTCCTCTGATTCTAAGTAAGGGGTGGGGCTTTCATTTATTTTCCCAGGATGCACTTTAGAATCTGTAGCACCTTTTAAAAGTACTCTTTTTCAATGTCTTAACCTGCAGAACAATATGGGGGAAAAAAGTAAAGGAAAATGCTTGCTCTGTTGAAAACATTAATGACAATGATGAGAGAAACATAGACAATAAAATTCACCCTAAGTTAGAGGATGGTCCTATTTTGAAGCCTTATAAATTTCCTAAAAGAGAAGTTATTTAGGTTTAGCAAGAGTGAATGAAGGCAATAAACACGACTTTTGAGCTCTTTTAAAAGGTCTGATTTAGATGTTTCCATCTGCAACTTACATTTCTATGAGTTTGAAAAAAAACAAAGGTTTTGTGGCCCATTTCAACTCCATTTAATGAGACTGCCAGTTCCTGCACCTCTAGGGTTATTGCCAAACTAACACTGATTCAAAAAAACAATTAGCAAGTTTTTCCTCCTCCAAAGAGCAAGTTTTCTAGAGGCCTCTTTCCAGTGTGTATGGAGGGAAGAAGAAGGGGTGGCAGAATGGTGGGTGCAAGATGCCTGGCACATAGTGCCAAGGAGCTTCATAAATACATGGGCAGTTGGGTGGTGCAGTGCACAGAGTGCCAGGCCTGGAGTCTTCCTGAGTTCAAATCTGGTCTCAGATACTTGCCAGCTGTTCGACCCTGGGCAAGTACCTTAATCCTGTTTGCCTCAGTTTCTTCATTTGTAAATGAATCAGAAAAGGAAACCACTCAGGTATCTCTACCAAGAAAACTCCAAATGGGGTCATGGAGAATCAGATTTGACTTGGTCATAACAATACTTTAGAAAAGTCCCACTGGGGCGGCCAGGTAGCACAGCGAGTAAGAGCACCGGCTCCAGTGTCAGGACGACCAGGAGATCCAATCCCGGGCTCAGACACTTAGCACCCACCCAGAAACACCTGGCCGTGTAACCTTGAGCAAGTTACTTAACCCCGATTGCTTAAAAAAAGAAAGAAAGGTACCTACCACTGGCAGGTGAGTGGAGGATGTGCTGGATGGGAGAAGAGAGTCTGGAGGTAGGGGGATGAATTAGGTTATTGAAGAGGGGGTGAAGGACTGAATTCACTCATAATGGGAAAGAAAGACACCTATGGGGAAATACTGTAAAGGTAGAAATGACAAGATTTGACAATAGGGCTTGATTCACCGTTTTGTAGATTATACAGATTTAAGAAAGAGATGGAGAAAATGCTAATATGCACATGCTTTTAAAAGTGTGTCCTGGGTATATTTTTTTTTTGGACAGCTGGTTGTTATTGTTAAATATTTACCTGAATGCTTATGTTTTTTGCAAATGTCAGGTTCATAATAGGAAAAAAAGGGATCTTTAAAAAGGAACTGCAAAGACACCAAATAAACCAAAAAGAGGACAGCTAGGTGGTGCAGTGGCTAGACCCTAGAGTGGTAAAGAGCACCTGAGTTCAAATTTGACGGCAGATACTGGCTAGCTGTGTGACCCTGGGCAAGTCACCTAACACTGATGGCCTCCCCCACTCTCCTCAAAAAAAGGGACCGTGTTAGCCCAGGGACCTTAACAGTAGGTTAAGTGTAGGCTGGCATAGCCCTTGCTCAGAATCATGTTTTTAAATGTATAAAATATATAGTATTGCAAAGGAAACCAGTTAAATACAGGAAATAAAATATTTAAAAAATTAAAATAGCTTTAATAAAAATACCCATTCACAGACCCCAGGTTAAGAGCCCAGGCAAGAGATGAATTGTGGGTTCCCAGTCAGCTCTACTTCATACGATCCAAGGACAGGAACAAGTTTTTGAAGAACGCAAATAGCTCCGTTCCAGATGCCCTTTTGCCCTCTGGGCACTCCCCTCAGTAGGATATGGGTTTAAGTCCTTTTGCAACCACCAGGGAATTTTGCGAAATGGAAGATTTGGAGATTATTGCTGTTTGTTTGCTCTCCCTTCTGAACCACCCCCTCTGTTGGCAGTGAGGGACTTCAGGGCATGTGACTGACAGGTCTGGTCTGCAGCCTGGAGGTCAATTCTGCCACTTCTCCCTCAGCCTATGCTATGAAAGGTTTGAATGTATCCTGAGCTTTGACATTCAATGATCCTACGGTGGAGTGGGGAAATGGATACTATGGAAATATGCTCTGAACAGAGTCCAGATTCGAGTCTTCCTGGAGAATCCTACCCCAAAACCCTGAGTTTCCTCAGAACAGGGGCAGGGGAACCTGTGGCCTCCAAGCCACATGCAGCCCTCTAGGTCCTCAAGTGAGGCCCTTTGATTGAATCTAAACTTTACAGAACAAACCCTCTTAATAAAAGGATTTGTTCTGTAAAACTTGGGCTCAGTCAAAGGGCCACACCTGAGGACCTAGAAGGCCACACGTGGCCTTGAAAGCTGCAGGTTCCCTACCCCTGCCTTAGAAGGTTAAGAAAAATCCTTTCTTGGATGAGATGACTTCTGAGATCCTGTGTATCCATCAAAACTCAATTGGAAATGCTTCCTCTGAGAAGCCTCCCTCACCAAATCCTGTGTGCCCTTAAGCAAACCATTTCCTTTTTCTAGGTCACAGCTTCCTAACTTGTAAAATGGGGCCAGGGGATGTGGATAAACTCTTTTCCTACTCTAATCAAGGAGTATTTAGCCTCACTCCCTCATTTCACAGATGAGGAAACTGAGGCCGAGCTTAGGTGACTTGTCCAGGGTCATATGGCAAATCAGTATCTGAGATGAGAGTCAAACCACCTAATAATTATAGGTAGCATTTGTAACAGTCTTTCTGGGATGCAAATATTATCTCCTCTCCTTCACAACAACCCTGGGAGGTAGGCACAGTTAATTATTATCCCTGTTATACAGAGGAGGAAACTGAGGCAGGGTTGCAAAATGGTTTGCTCAGGGTTACAAAACTAGTGTTTGGGGCTAAATCAGAATTCTGGTCTTACAGAAGGCTATCTAGTGCTCCAACCACTGTACTACCTGACTACCTGGCTCTGTGTTTCATCTTCCTGGCTCTAATACATAACTGAGGAGGTAGACCTGCAGCCAGGTGGCGTAGTGGATAGAATGCCGGGCTTGGAGTCAGTCTGAACCTGAGTTCAAATCCAGCCTCAGACACTGCTGTTTCCTCATCTGGTCGGAGAAAATGACAAACCATTCCAGTATCTCTGCCAAGAAAACCTCCAATCGGGTCACGAAGAATCAGAACAACAGACTTCCCAGAAAATTCAGCCCAGGAAATGAAGCCCACACCTCCTTACCATGCGTAACTCACTTTACTTAAACTGTGAAATGGCCGGTCCGCGTCTTTCTTTCCCTACTCTCAGTAATACACCCGGGCTCGTCTCATCCGAGACCCTGCTTTTACAGAGAAGGAGGCGGCACCATGCGTGCAGCTGGAACTTTATTCAGACACCCTGAGCTCGTGGCTCCCGGGCCAGGACTTTGAACTTGGACGCCGAGTTCTGCGCTTCCCGAGCGGCGGCCTTCCCGCCAGAGCAGACCCTGGGATCAGGTCGTGCCGGTGCAGGGAGGTGGACAAAGGGCCCGGGGTCTGAGCCCCGGACGCTACTGCGGACCTCTGGGGGGCTTCTGCTTGCTTCTCTGTCAGCACGCATCTCTGCTACCCTCTCCTCCTTAGACCGCCCGCAGTTCCAGGTGGAGGGGAGCAGCAGAACCCTCCCCGCCCCGGCCTGCGCTTGCTTTTCTTCCTGCTGTTCGTGCTGGGAGAACTGAGCTGTCCCGCGCGCTGCTGGGTCATGTTGGGGCCGGGGAGGAGAGTGGAAGGAGGGGGTGGGGAATGACCTGCGGGGGGAGGGGGGCGTACCACAGACACTTTGTATTCAGACATGCACGCATGTATACATGCACGTATGCACCCATGCACGAACGCATGCATCTACTGCCTCCTGGTGGCTCTCGCGCTCGTGGGAAGGAGGGCACCCGCACGAGCTCGCGGGGGAGGGGGGAACGTCTTTCATGCCTTGAAATTGCAGGGACTGCCGGGGGAAGAGTGTGACGGAGGAACTCGGGGGCTGCAGCTCGATGGCCCTGGGATATTGGGGGGGATGTTGAAGGGCCTCCTGCGTGGGAGGGGCATCCCAGGGACCGAGGGGGGCGGCGCGCGTGGGGGGTACCTCTTCGGCAAAGCCGGGATGGGCCCGCAAGCCCAGACCGCTTCCTGCGGCTCCGGGGAGCTTCCTCGGTCCTGCTGGGACCCCGAGACGGCGCCACCGGGGCTGGCGGGGCAGCCTGGGCTCGCGGGCCGGCTTTTGCCAAGCCCCGGGGGCTGCTGCTGAGCACGCGCCCAGGGGAAGCCCGAGCTGGGCACGGGGCCGGGGCAGAGGCAGGGCCAGCGGCCCGAGAGAGGCCCCGGCCAGCAGCGGCCGCCCCGCCTGCCTTCCACTGACTGCTTTCGTCTGCTGCAAGCCTGTCAGGCGCGGTGGCCAAGTGGTAAGGCGTCGGTCTCGTAAACCGAAGATCGCGGGTTCGAACCCCGTCCGTGCCTGCGGCGTGGGGGGCCGTGGCCCGGCCCTCTTCGGCTCCCGGCCCTCCTAGCCAGGGCGCATTTTTAGTTATTTTAGACGTTTGCTCTCTGGGGTTCCCCAACATCCACCCCCACCCCTTGTCCCATGCTACGGTGGCATCGCGGGCAGACCTTGACAGCTGTCAAGGCCAAGGGCGGACCCAGGGCCAGCTACCGGGAGGATCTTGGAAGGGCTGAGGTCACGGCAGGTTTTAGGAGGGACGTACTCCTTGGGTAACCTAAAAGGGGGTGGAGGGGATTATGCTTCCCTACACTCCCCCCTTCCCCAGACGTATAGCGGCTGCAGCTGACCTCAGGGGCAGTTTAGGGACCGGCAGACACAACAGGCTGTCCCCAGCCCCGGGAGGTCGAAGGAGAGGAATCCCTCACCCCCTGGGTGCCTCTGGCAGCTACCCAGCTGTGCCCAGCTGAGGTGCGGCCCCTGGAGGCTGGTGAGAGCCTGGTCAGCCACAAGGTGGCGCGGGCATGCGGGGCTAGGCAAAGGACTCCCCTTTTTCATCTGGGGCTCTATTTCGGGGAGCGTGGCTGAAATTTCCTGGGGGCGTCCGATTTCTTTTTCTTTTTGTCCTTCTAATTCTAGTTTCTTTTTAAGCTCATTTCTACGACTATCGTGTTTTCACATTGCCTGCAGGTCTCACTCTAACTCTCCTCCCCAACGCCTCCCAGAGAGCCAATGAAAAAAGTTCAGCAAAACTATGCGACTTAGTAACTAAGTCTGGAGATACAGTATCCTACATCCACGTCCTCCTCCCCGCCCCAACCCCCCCCACCTCCCCCGCATCTGCAAAGAAACGAGGAGGAGTCTTTAGGGCCAACTTTGCCCACTTGGATATCTCAGCTCGTTTGCATTGTTTTGTTGCAATTTCCATTTCCTAAGCAACATATCAACAAAGACTGAATCTTTCGGAGTTCCATACCCATCCTTCCCTGTCTTTGCAAAGAATGGGGAGGAGAGGTTTTTCTGATGCTAGGGTTGCCTCTGTTTGGGCGGGGGGAGGGGGAGGGGGGGGTTGCAGTCTTGGGAGTATGCTTGCTTGGAACAGGCTTACCTCCCACAGAGGGACCCCTTCAGAAGTATCCTTGAATAAAAAGTCCCCATTCCCAGTGTACAGGCAGCTTTTTTTTTCAAGAGGATTGTTTTTCAGGCACTAAGGAAGTGGGACTGTTGGGTGCTCCTTCCTACCTACATTCAGATTTAGAAATAAACTTTTATAAAGAACATTAGCCCCGCATGGGGCTAAAGTTGAGATTCCCAACTTCTTGGGTGAGGGAGTACTCCTTTTCAAAGTAAAACAATTTCTGACATCTTTCACATGCATACATTTATAGCTGTACTGTACTGTCCCTCCCTAAACCTCAGTTTTCTTATTTATTAAATGGGGACAATTATAGTTACACCACTTGGCTCATAAGATTGTTATTAAGAAAGTGTTTTGCAAGCCTTAAAGAGCTACATTACAGTAACACATATATATTATATGTAAATATAATATAGTATTATACAATATCATTATAAACATACTGTGTAATTATGTTTTATCATATTATTATTATATATAATAAATATCATTATCAATTATCATCATCTTGTTTTCATCATTTTCCAAGGGTTCAGATAGAAGTGGTCTTTGGACAAGTCTTATTATTTTTATAGTACCAGCTGACTGAGAAAAATTTGTGATGACAGCTACAGGGAATTCAGTAATGCTTATAAGTGAATTTGTCTTTTATTATCTACAATAACTTCTGCCTGCATTTGAGAAATTATAATACCAGACATTGTTTATTCAGTCCATTGGAAGTATGTTTGCTTATTTCAAGATTGTAATATGGATTCCCCCAACCCTTGAAACCACCCCTTGACCCCTTTACACACCAACCCGGCCTTCCAAAAGATACACACCTTCCCAGGGATGGAGGCCCACTGGATGGGAATCTCTTCTCCAAAGTAAAACAATACAAAAATAAGGAAAATTGAAAGAAAAACTAGAGTTAAGTAAAACAGCAAGCACCCTAGCATACCCAGGATGCTGCTAGCACAGGTTCTCTGATCTGCTTTTCTTAAGAAAAGCAACTCAAAAGGGGTTAACAATCTTACTTTAATCAAACATATATATCATTTACTTAATTCAGGGGGGAAAGTCAGCACCCTGAACTTCAGAAAATACAAACAGAAATTACAAACAGATAAAAAATACAGACAGAGAAAATAATACAATTCAACAGACCATCAGAGAGAGTTTCTAGCTGTCTGACCATTACATACGTACATAGGTACCAGAGAGAGAAGCACCAACATCTGGGTTTTCAAAGCTGGGGGGTAGGGGGAGGCTCAATGGCTACCCAGACTCTCATCTGTCCAAATCACACAACTTTTCCCATAGGTGATCCCCAAAGCAAAACCTCACCTCAGAGTATATATACCCTTCTTCAGGGTCAGAGGACTTCACAACCTTTGTGACCCACTGTGTAATTACAAAGTAAAAAGGTATGGGCCTTTCTGAAAAACAAGCCTCCCAATTAAGTCCCTCCTCTTGGGTTCCACTTGAGGCCCCTTAAGGGGGAGACGATCTTCAAATTCCCTAAGCCTATTAAGAGGCAGGGAAGATCTTCAAATTCCCTTATCATTACATCAAGTCAAATCAGGTCAAAAAGCATTTGTTAAATGCCTACTATGTGCTAGACTCTGTGCTAAGCCCTTGGGACACGGAGAAAGGCAAAAAGACAGTCCCTGCTCTCAAGGAACTCCCAGTCTAATGGGGGAGACAATATGCAAACAACTACATGCAAAAAAGATCCATATAGGATAAATTTGAGGTGGTCATAGAGAGAAAGCACCACTATTATGGAAGACCAGAAAAGGCCTTCTGAAGAAGATGGTATTCAACCTGGGACTTGAAGGAAGCCAGGGAAACCAGGAGGTAGAAATGAGAAGGCTGAGAATTCCAGGCACGGGACACAGTGAGTGGAAAAAATTGGGAGAGAGAGTATTGTGTATCAGGAATAGCAGGATAGGCAGTATCACTTGATTGAAGACAATGTGGTGGGAAGTAAGGTATAAGGAAACTGAAAAGATAGGAGGGTTACATTATTGAGGGCTTTGAATGCCAAGCAGGATTTTATATTTGATTCTAGAGGTGACAGAGATCCACTGGGGAAGGGGGGGGGTGAGCTAGAGAGAGAGAGAAAGGAGATAGAGACAGAAGACAAAGAGAGAGAACAGAGAGGTAAAGGAGATAGAAACAGAGAGCAGACAGACAGACCTGTGCTTTAAGAAGATCACTTTGGCATGTGAGTAAAGGATGAACTGGAGTCAGGAGAGACCAGAGGGACACTGACTCACCAGCAGGCTATTGCAATAGTCCCGGTGTTCGGTGATAAGGGCCAGCACCAGAAGGTCAGAAGAGAGAAGGGGGTGAATGTGAGAGATGTTTGGAGAATAGAAATGATAGGTTATAACAAGAGAGTGAATATAGAGGTTGGGAGGGAGGTGAGAGGGAGTGAGGATTTGAGGATGACACCTAGGTTGCCAGCCTGGATGACTGAGAGGATAGTGGTCCTAGAGGTTGGAAATCCTCTTGAGGCACAGGAACTCTATGGCACTCTCTCCAGGAAGACTTCTAAGATTCCTTTCAACTCTTTGAAGAGAGGAACCCTGTTTTATCTAAGCATTGTATTATTGCCCACCCCCACTTTCCCCACCTACCATCATCATGCTGGGTACAATTTCATAGTTTGGCAGAAGCCTCAGACATTCTCTTCATCAATCCCTGATCATCACACATGGAGAAAGCTGAAATTCACTGTGACTTGGCCAAGGTCATTCATTTTGGAACCAAAGTACCATCAAAGAGCTTATAAAGGGCATCTATAATGGAACCTAAGAAACATTTATTAATCGTCTACTGTTTTCAAGACACTGTACTAGTTGTTAGGGGGACAAAAATGAAATAGGACATGACCCTAGTCTGTCATCCGAGCGACAGAATAAAAGTCCTTCCACATGTGACTTAAAAGTATTTTAGGAAGGCCCCCACCTGTCTACCCACCCACAAACACTGTGGTACAATGGGATGAGCTGAGGTAAGATTCCTGATTCTGCCTGATCTTGGGTAAGTGATAGGGGGTGAGGATCTTTGAGCCTCAGTTTCCTGCTCTATAAAATGTTGCAGCTGGACTAGACAGGAGTATTGGTTTTTTGAGTATAAGGAGTCAAGGATATCCCTGATCAATGTGATGACCTTACATTTAGAGGTCTGTAGGTGGTGCCACAGAGCACGGTGCACTGTGCCTGGATTAATGAAGACCTGAGTTCAAATGCTACCTGAGACATTAATTGGCTTTGTGACTCTGGGCAAGTCACCAAACCTTTATCTCCCTCAGTTTCTTCAACTGTAAAATGTTGTTAGGAAGATATGAGATATCAAATGAGATAATACTTATAGACTGATACATAGTAGGCACTTAATAAATATTTGTTCCCTCCTTCCTTCTTCTCGGGGCAGCAAATCTTTGTTTGAGATTTTTGATTGCTTCTCCCTATAAAGGTGGTGAACTGGCCCATTGATTTTGAATGCATACATCCAGCTCCTGAGCAGCAGCAGCAGCAGCAGCAGCAGCAGACATACTTTCCAATAGGAGACTACCAGAGAAAGGAGAACCAGGTGATCCTATTGGTGGGAGCACCTGAACCCCAAATTTCTGAAGGAATGCTTCTGAAGAAATGAAGGAACTCCAGCTTCCTGGTTGGAGGAAGAGGGGTTCCTGGGAAGAATAAGCCCAGAATCTAGCCTCTAGTATGCAAAGGGGGATTTCCCTGGCAACACCAGCCTCATAGTTGTCTCCCTAGCAACCTGAAATTTGAAAACTCAGTGTGGTCTAACCATCAGTCAAATCAACCAATCCACAAGCATTTGCTAAATGTCTACTGTGTGCTGAGGATTAGGCTGGGTGCTAGGAAGTGCAGTGATGTAGTCCCTGACCTCAAGTAGCTTACATTCTGCTAGAGGAATACAATCTCACAGATAAATAGATATGAAACATATACAAATAAACACTAAGTAATGGGAGGCACCAATAACTGGGGGAATCAGGGAAGGCTTGAAGAAGCTGTCACTTGAGCTGAGTCTTGAAGGATCCCAGGGATCCTAGGAAGTAGAAATGAGGAAGGAGAGTTACAGGAATTGGGGATAGTAAAGAAAAATTGAAAAGTAAAGTAAAAGTGAAAAGCAAAGTAAAAGTGTGAAGTAGAAAAGACAGGAAATATGATGCAGCAAAAACACAGTAAATAGGACAGTTGTTTTAGGGTAGATTGTGTCAGAAGAAATAATGTGTAATCACTCTGGAGAAATAGACAAGATAAATTGTCAATGACTTTAAATACTAAACACAGGAGTTTGTATTTTATCCTAGAAACAATAAGAAGTCATTGACCCTTCTTGAGTAAGATACATTTTTAGACAAATGCTTTAGGAATATCAATTTGGCAGCTGGGTGGTGTTTGGAAAAGAGAAAGACTGGAGAGTAGGAGATTAAGTAGGAGCCCAGTGTACTAATCCGGGTAAGTGGTTACAGATGAGGGCTTGAACTCGAATAATCCGTGGTGTGGTTAGAGAGAGACAGAAGGGAAGTCACTGGGCAGCACCAACCTCTTGGAGAGAGAAGAGAATTACATATGTAATTCTAGGAGCTGGGAGGAACATTTAAGAACTATAGCCACAATATGAGGGACCCAAAAACCTGGACTTTCTCCTTTGCTATTATGATCCTCCAGCATAGGTCCAGTGAGAAGGGGTTTGCCAGTTTAGCAAATAATCAGTAAATTTACCTTCTGGGGTAAAAATACAAACTCTCAGGGTAATGCCATAAGACTGGAAGTCTGTCTTGGTACCTGGGATCAAAGTAGGATTTACCAGAATGTTAGGGGGTGGGGAGGTTGACTATCTAATGTCTCCAAGTATATTTCCCCTCTATGGGAGTCCAAGCCCTCACAGTAGTATTATAAGGCTAATTGCCCACATTGGTCTAGGGAGCAGTGGAGGAAAAAAATAGACTTTGCCCAAAGGAAAAAGGAATCTTTTCAACTGTTTATGGGCTGCGGTAAATTTTCTTTTCTTTTTTTTATTTATAAAAAGTGTATTTTTTTAAATCAAATGCTTTATTAACTTCTAGTTTACAACATTCATTTTTGCAAGATTTTGAGTTACAAATTTTCTCCCCGTTTTTCCCCATACCCACCACCCCAAAATAGTGATCCCACTGTATATCTCCTCCTCCAATCTGCTCTCTCCAATATTATCTCCCATCCCCCCTCCGACTTTCCAGTAGGGCACGATGGATCTCTATGCCCCAGTGCTTGTATATCTTATTTCCCAGTTACATGTAAAATAATATTAATAATAGTATATATATATATATTTAAACATTTGATTTTAAAGCTTTGAATTCAAGATTCATTCCCTTCCTCCCTTGTCACCCACCCTTACTGAGAAGATAAGCAATTCAATATAGGTTGTACATGTGTAGCTATGCAAAACATTTCCATAGTGGATATGTTGTAAAAGATTGACTATGGTTCCCTCCCTCCTATGCCACCTCCCACTTTTTCTGTTCTTTACTTTGATCCCATCCCCTTTCAAAAGTGGGTGCTTCCAACTTCCCTCCCCCCAAGCCTGCCCTGCCTTCCATCATCCCCCTCTCATCCCCTTCTCCCCTACTCTCCTGGAGGGTGAGATACCCTATTTAGTGTGTATGTCATTCCCTCCCTAAGCCAAATTCAATGAGAATAAGGTTGACTATTTTGCCTTCCTGTTCTTCCCCTCCATTGTAACCATTTTCCCTTGCCTCTTCTATATGAGATAGTTAACCCATTCTCTCTCCCCATCTCTTCTCATTATATTCCTCTCTCACCTCTTAATTTCACCTTTTAAGTATCATCCCTTCCTATTAAATTGGTCATGTGCCCTCTATCTATGTATACCTGTACACCTATATACATACATTCACATATGTATTCATATACCCTCCTATATAGACATATATATGTATGTATACATATAGATATAGATATACACATTTCTATTCCCTTCAATTATTCTCATACTGAGAAAAGTTTCATAAGTTACAATTATCATTTTTCCACGTAGGAATATAAATAGTTCAACTTTGATAAGTTTCTTATGATTTCTTTTCCCTGTTTACCTTCTCATGCTTCTCTTGCTTCTTGTATCTGAATGTCAAACTTTCTGTTTAACTCTGGTTTTTTCAGCAAGAATGCTTGGAAGTCCTCTATTCCACTGAATGACCATATTTTCCCCTGAAACATAATACTCAATTTTGCTGGGTAGGTGATTCTTGATTTTAATCCCAGCTCTTTTGACCTCTGGAATATCATATTCCAAGCCCTTTGATCCCTCATTGCAGAAGCTGCCAGACCCTGTGTTATCTTGATTGTGTTTCCACAATATTCAAATTGTTTCTTCCTGGCTGCTCGTAATATTTTCTCCTTGATCTGGGAATTCCAGAACCTGGCTATAATATTCCTAGGAGTTTTCTTTTTGGGATCTTTTTCAGGAGGTGATCGGTGGATTCTTTCAACCTCTGTTTTGCTCTCTGGTTCTAAAACATCAGGGCAATTTTCCTTGAGGATTTCTTGAAGGATGATTTCCAGTTTCTTTTTTTTTGATCATGTCTTTCAGGTAGTCCAGTAATTTTTAAATGATCTCTCCTGGATCTATTTTCCAGGTCAGTGGTTTTTCCAATGAGATATTTCACATTGCCTTCTATTTTTTTATTTGTTTGGATCTGTTTAATAATATCTTGATTTCTCATAAAGTCACTAGCTTCCATTTGCTCCAATCTAATTCTGAAAGAATGATTCTCTTCAGTGAGCTTTTGAAATTCTTTTTCCATCTGGCAAATTTGGCTTTTTAAGTCATTCTCCTCATTGCCTTTTTGAGCCTCTTTTGCCATTTGAGTTAGTCTATTTTTTTAAGGTATTATTTTCTTCAGTCAGGTTGTTGACTCTCATTTCATAATTTTCTTGCATTGTTCTCATTTCTCTTCCCAATTTTTCCTCCACTTCTCTTATTTGGTTTTCAAAATCCTTCTTAAGGTCCTCTATGGCCTGTAACCAGCTTGTATTTTTCTTGGAGGCTTTTGGTGCAGGAGTTCTGACTTTGCTGTCTTCCTCCTGTTCCATGCTTCGATTCTTTTGTCCCCAAAATAGGAATGTAAAGTTAGGTTGCTCTGTCTGCTTTGCTTCCTTTGCCTGCTCATGTTGCCACTCAATTACTTGACTTTTGGGCTTTTTGACACAGTAGAACTCTGCACCAGACAGGGGAGCTTTGTCCCAAACCCTGGGGTTTTCTCGGCTGCCAAAGGTATTAGTTGGGTGCCCTCTCTGAAGCTTCCACATGCTCTGGCAAGCTGGTCACACACCCCAGGACCTCCTCCCTAGACTGCAATCCAGATCCAAGCAGGTTAAGGCAAGAGCTTAACCCCTCAGACTGGTTGCTTGGTCCCCCTACAATCTGAAGGCTAGGAGCTGAAGCTGTCCTGTGGCAGTGGCTGCACAGCTGCAGTGCCTTAGCAGCTTCTGCCTCCAGGGCATAAAGGCTGGACCATACTCCCAAACTCCTGGATCCCAAAGTCCACACTGCACTGACTTCTCACTTTGTCCTTATCATCTATGTGTTGATAATTCTGGAAACTGCCACAGCTGCTGGTGATCTGAAGGCCCTCTAGCCAGTGGCTGGTCAGGCCCCCCTGAGGCTAAAACCTCAGGCTGGAGTGGGTCTGGGGTTGGCCAGATCACTGGGCTGGCTGATTCCTGCAGGAGTTTAGTTTCTCTGTGTCATTTTGTGGGCTCTGTAGCTCCAAAGTTTGTTCAAAGTCACCTTTTACATGAATTGGAGGAGGTGGGAGCCAGAGTCCCATGGAAGTCCTGTTTCGATTCCGCCATCTTGACTCCGCCCTCCAATGCAGTAAATTTTCAAAATTTCAAAATTAGTTTTTTGTCCATAGGGTGAATAATCTATTCTCTTTCTATATATCCACATCTCTCTATATACACACACATATCTACATATATGTTCACACATATACATATACACATACACATATAAGGATTGAAAAGAGCCTATTTGCCCCATTGTTTTCTATAGAAGGACATCTGGGCATTGACCATAGGGGACTACTAGCTCAGGAATCAAGAATCATTGTTAGTGAAGGTGCAGGAGAGGTGCCAGGCTCCAGCCTCCCAACTCTTTTAGAAATAAAAAGGAGAGGGGGTAGGTGTCCCAAAGAGTCCCAGTAACTTTCTACCCCCTTTGAAGCATGAGCCCCTACTGTCATCTGTGGTTTGAAGACATTATGGTTGACTTCCTGGATCCATTGGGCTGGTGTCTGGAACCTGAAGTCAGCAAAAGCAAAATTCACTTGACCAGGCAGAAATTTTCCCCCAAAAGGCTGAAAATATATGCAATGTGTATCATACCTGTGGCCCTCCCACCTCTGCAAAGGGGTGTGTGTGTGGGGGGGGAAGGATCTTCACATTTTCCTTCTGGGCCTATGCTTGTTCTTTGAAATTTACAATTGTTCTGATTGTTTTCTGATCTTATTTTTTATTGTTTATATTTACATTTATATTGTAATATATTACATATATTTATTATTATATTATATATTAATTATTTTATTATATATTGTAATATATCGCACATATTTATTATAACATAATATATTGTAATATATTACATATATTTATTATTATATTATATATTAATATATATTATATACATTTATATTGTTGTAATCATTATGGATAGTGGATCTTTTGGGGGCTTTTTTGGCTTAGCTTGCTTCACTCGACATTAGATTTTGTAAATGTTTCTGTGCTATCAGATCATTTCTTACAACACATTAATATTCTGCTACATTCATGAATCTCTATTTGTTTAGCCGTTCCCCAATAAAGGTACTTCTACTTCATTGCTTATTCTTTGCTACCACAAAGAGTACTGTCAGGAATATTTTGGTGGATTTTATTCTGATCAATAACCTGCTTGGGATATAAGCCTAGTAGTAGAATCTTTGGGTCAAAGGGTACAGACATTTTCATCGCTTTTTTTGTGTTTGTAATTCCAAACTGCTTTCCAAAATGGCTGTATTGATCAACTGCTAATGTGCCTATCTTCTGTAGCCCCTCCAACATTAACTATGTAATGTAAGAGGGGTTTTTAAAATAGATTTTTGTGTAGCACTGTAAGGTTTAACAAATAAATCACTTTTAAAAAATAGTATTTTATTTTTTCCCCAGTTACATGTCAAGAAAATTTTTAGCACTCATTTTTACAAGATTTTGAATTCCAAATTTTTCTCCCTTTCTCCCTCCCTCCCTTCCCCTCTTCTCAAAGTGACAGGCAGTTTGACATATTGTATACATGTGCTATCATGTAAAACATATTTCCATATTTGTCACAGTTGTGGAGGGAGAAACAGCTCAAAAGGAAAAAAAAACACAAGAAAGAACAAAGTAAGTGAAAAAATATGCTTCAATCTGCATTCAGAGTCCATAAGTTCTTTCTCTTGATATGGATAGCATTTTCCTTTGTGAGTCTTTTGTATTTGTCTTGGATCATTGTGTTGCTGAGAAGAGCTGAGTCATTCATAGTTGATCATCTTATAATATTACTGATACTATATACAATGTTTTCCTGGTTCTGCTCATTTCACTTTGCATCAGTTCATACAAGTCTTTCTGGGCTTTTCTTGCTGCAAGAATTTTTTTAAATGGACTTTTGTGTAGCTCTTTAAGGTTTAACAAATCACTTTTAATACATTATTATATTTGATCCTTATGAAAATCTTTTGTCTCCCTTTCTGCTCTCTCTGAAACATCCTCCACATGCCTTGTCAAAGTGGTACTATGTTACTTCTCTGCTCCAGAAACTGTCATAGTTTCTTTTTGCCTCTAGGATAAAATATAAACTCCTGTTTGGTATTTAAAGGTTTTTACAATGTGGCTTTGGGCTCCTGCAATGAGAGTAGACTGGCCAATGAAGGCCAGTCCTTGGAGCATGAGCAGGTATTTTCTGCCTGGTTTTAATCCAAACAACCACATGGAGACTTGGGGGAAGCTGGTTACCAACTATGATGACTTAGGGATTTTGTTGTTCTGTGATGACATAAATTGGCCACAGACCTGGAAGAACTGGTAACTCGGGTCTCTGGGCTGGAGCTGAGTGGTATACAAAAAGGGCAACACACCCTTTCTTCATTCTCCTTTCCTTTGCAGCTTTGAAGAGGCAGAAATACTTTGAATTGCCTCCCTGAAGCCTAGTAGGGAAAAAGGCTTCCCTGTCTCTCCCCTAGCTGCTATGACTATGAGCACATGGTTGCTTCTCTTTCTTTTTTATTAGCTTCCCTGATAGGTGACTGAGCAGAAACCTTGAGGTGCATATGCCCAGGCAGTGACCTTGGAGTATTGCCAGGTCTTGATCTGAGTAGAAGTTGGGGAGGGTACCGAGAGTAAAGGAGCAATCTGGCACAGCAGCAGTGGATTAGGCAGCAGAGGTGCCATAGCCTGGGAGGAATCAGCCCAGCTCAACCTGAGAATGACTCTCCAGTCACTGACACCATACCTCAAAGTGAACTTCATGAAAACTCCACAAGGGAATGAGGGACTGAAGTTGAAAGGCAGCCCTCTGCCAAACATGTTCTCTCCACGGGTGCCTCAACACCATTATGTTTTGTTAGTGCTCACTATGCCCACAGCTTTGTTTGTATTTGTGGGGGACTGTGCCCCTGACTTTGAAGGAAAAGCTTTGTATGAACCATTATTATTTGACCTTCTCAGTAAATCCCTTTTCTAAAAGCTAATGATGCTTGTGTGGATAATTGATAATGGAAAAGCACACTGGTGGGGGCTCATAAGCAACTGAACTAGAAGTATAGCTGTTGTGGCTTACCCCCAGAACCCTGAGAATAGCTTCTCTGAAGACCAAAACCACTGAGGCGAATAGTCCTAGGGAGGCTATAGATTGCCTTTTCACTATTGCTGCATATCATTTCCTTTCCTATACTCTAAATTCTGGTGAAATTGGCTTACTCGGTGTCCACAATATTCCATGTTCTATCTCTATGCATTTGCACAGACTATCTCTTTCCCATATCTTGAATGCCCCCATCTCCGCCTCTTGAAACCCCAAACTTCCTTTAAAGTTTAGCCCAAGAGACACATTTCTCAAGAAGTCTTTCCTGACTTCCCCAGTTATTAATTAGTGCCACTCTAACCTCATATTAGTTTGTATTTAACATCTGTATTTTTTTTTTACTGCTAATAACCTCCATGAAGACCAAGTTTTAAGGCCTACCTCTGACACATACAGGATGTGGGATCCCAGGTAATTCACTGAAACTTGCAGTGTCCCGTGGGACTTTCTGCCTGGTTTATTCCAAATAAGAGTCTTGGGGGAATCATTTCCAGCCGTGATGACTCAGGGGTTGTTACTCAATGACTGTAAGTTGCAGAGCAGTTATTGATTGGGGTAGGACATCCTTTGCACTGATGAAATCACAGGTTCAAACAAACTAAAAACCCAGTTGTATTTATTTTTTCTGTGTACACATTATTTCTCCTCAAAGGAATGTAGGCTGCTTGAGAGCAAATACTGTTGTGTGTTTTTTTGAGTTCGTCCTTTTCTTTCATCTTTGTATCTCGATCCTCTGGCACACAGTAGGTCCTTAATAAATGTTTGTTGCATGAATTAATCAAATGTACAAAAGGAAGACTATCTCTATCTATTTATCTGTATACATACATTGTTTATATATCTTGGATACCAAACCTGTACCATAGAAATTTGACACAAAGGGTTTTTTTTCCCCATTTGACCATTTCTCTTCTTATCTTAGATGCATTGATGATGTCATGCTGAAGCCTTTTGGTTTCATGTAATCAAAGTTATCCACTGTATCTTTTGTGCTTACCTCTATCGATTATTTGGGTGGCTAGGTGATACAGTGAATAGAGCACCCGTCCTGGAGTCCTGAGGACCTGATTTCAAATCCAGCCTCAGACACTTGACACACTTACTAGCTGTGTGACCTTGGGCAAGTCACTTAACCCCAATTGCCTTGCCTCCCCCCCCCCCAAAAAAAGAATGTATCTCCTATCCGTAGCTGTGAGAGGTGTATGTTCTGTTTCTCTTCCAATTTTTTAAAATAGTTTGATCACTAATGATTAGGTTGAGTATCATTTAGAATGTATTAAGGAATACCATGTAAAGTGTTAGTCTAAGCCAGACTGCTTTCCAATTTTCTGTCAAACTGCTTTCTAGTTTTCTCAGTATTTTTTTTTATCAGTCATTTTTTCTAGGTAATTTAAGTTTTTTATTTTATCAAACACTGAATTATTGAATTCCATTATCTCTAATTCTCCCTTATCTTTTCCATTTATCTTTCTATTTTTTCAACCAATACCATATGGTTTTGATTACTGATACTTTATAATATAATTTGAGGTCTGGAAGTGCTATTTTCCCTGATCCCTATTTCTTTTCATCATTTCCCTTTAGATTCTAGGCCTTTTTTGTTTGTTTGTTTTTACAAATTAATTTTGTTATTATCTTATCAAGTTATATAAAGCATCCCCTTGGTATAACATTAAAAGTGGAAAGTAACTTGGGAAGTATTGTGATTTTTATCTTGCTGGCACAGCCTACCCATGAGCACTGAGTATTCCTCTAACTAGTTAAGCTGTTTATTTCTTTAAGGAGCAATTTTAACTGAGTCCATATAAGTCTTTTTTGTTCTAGAACAGCTCATTTTGACACAGTACTGACGTCTCATTCAGAGGATTGACTGGGGTGGGGGGCAGTATCTTTGAAAATGAGGTCTTGGCCAAATGTAGATCATCCCTTTGTTGGATGCAGCAATCAACCCACTGGATAGATGGATGGCTTTAGGGGAGAATGCCAATTACCTGATTTCTAGGAATGAATTTATCAAAATTGAGATTCCCAGCTGGGAAATGAGAAAAAAGACCTCATGGAAATGAGGGACACACAGAAAAAGAGACAAAGAAAGACAGAGACCCAAAGACAGAGACAAAGAGAGATCGAGAGAGAGCTTATAGAAAATGAACAAAGACACATCTGTACCTTAAGTGAGACTGGAACTAGACGCCATCAATTGAACCACAGATCCCAGAGGCAGCACTAACAATCAGCCCACAAGTATGAGTAAGGGAGTATGATGAAAGTAGAAAACCAGGAGGTACTAGGGAGATGGAAGGACCCATGTCTGAGTCAGAGAGAAAAAGGGCAGTGGAGAGGTTAGCACTTCCTGAGATGAGGAACTAGATGGAACTCTGACAGTTATGTGAAGAGATGGAGGAGGTATAAAATCAAGATAACAATATTTGCATTACCTGTCTGTGAGGAAATTTCTAGAGAAACATGCTGCTATTATTATTTGCTCTATATTCTTGATAAGCGCTTCTGCCTTCTTTTAATTGATTTTTTATCAACAAGCAAAACAATCTATTTTTTTCTTCCTCTCACCCACCCCCAATTGAAAACAAAACAAAACATAACACCCTTGTAACAAATATGCATAGTCAAGCAAAACAAATTCTCACATTGACCTTTTCAAAAAAAAATAATTTCTTTTAAATCTAATCTTTATTGATAGTATGAGAGAATGGAAGGAGTTCTGGCTTTGGGTCAAAGGACCTGAGTTCGAATACCACCTTGGACATTATTTGTGTGACCTAGATGGACTAGGTGACCTTTTAGGTCCTGAGCTCCATCATCTTTATTTCCAAATATATCCATTCTTCTCTTACCCAAGGAGCCATCTCTTATAACAAAGCTTAAAAAAAAAAAAAGAAAAGAAAAAAAACCCAGGACAACAAAAGATACAAAGGTAGGATTCGTTATTTATTTGGATTCAAAAGACCTGAGTTCAGATCTCAAATCTGACACTTATTGGTCTAACTTTGGGTAAATCATTTCATTTCTATGGGCCTCAGCTTCCTCAACTGGAAAATGAGAGGGCCAGATCTGATGACCTCTTCCATTTTTGTCTATGAAAACCAGCCAGTACATCAACCAAATCTGGTGATTTATTCATTATTCCACCACCACCATCCCCATCGTCCTCCACCTTTGCAAAGAATCAAGGAAGGGTTGTTTTATATATAACATAATTATTATAAAAGATGCATCTGCAAGGTTAGTTTGAAACCAAGGAAATAACTCAGGAATAACAGGGGATG
>NW_027185798.1:24174673-24206456 GCF_028583685.1 Petaurus breviceps papuanus
CCCCCAGTGCAGTGCCCTATCTGCCCCCCAGTGCAGTGCCCCAGTGCAGTTAGTCTGTCTCTAGCACTCTGTCCGTCTTGCTCATGTCAGGGTTCAGAAACAGGAAAATGAAAACAAAATTTGGCAGCGGCTCCAGGCCCAGGCTGCACACGTCGTGCTTCTTCCTCGCGCCTTCCCAATTCCAAGAATACGCTTCCGGCTGTGGCTTTGGGTCGATGCCCCAGCCCCGGACTCTAACGTTAGGAAGAGCCGATCCCGCACCACCGGCTCCCAGGAAGCCTGATGTTTAAGGGTGCGGAGGCCCAACGCGGGGCGGGGGTGGGTGGAGGAAAGGGAAGGCAGCGAAGGGAACAAAATGGAGCGCTAACGCATGGAGCGCCATCCCCGGAGTTCGACGGGACTCTGGGGCGCTGTTGAAAAAGAAGGGAGGAGGCCGGCAGGTGGGAAGGAGACGCAGACGCCGGGGGAGAGCAGAGGAGGAGACCGAGTTGGGGAGAAGAGAGTGGGAGGAGCACTGTCTTCCAGCAGGGGGCCCCCCGAGCCCGTTCCTTAGTCTAAGAAGGAGGAGATGAATCGGGAGAGCGAAGCGACTGACGGTTCAGATAGAGGGAAAAGGGAAAATTACTGCAAAATCGAGGCTAGGAGGTGACTTAAAAGCTTTAAAACTCCACCGCTTCCAGTCCCGGGGGAAAGCCTTCGGTGCTAACTCAGGCAATAATGGGGAGGGGAAAGGAGGAGAGGGAGAGTGAAGGGGTAGAGAGGGGAAGGGGCCTCTTTTTCTCCACCCGCAACCCCTCGCCCCAATCTCACCAGTCGGGGAATTGTGGGGCTAGACGAGGGGTGTGGGGGGAAGCTGGCGAGAGAGGTGTGGGTGGGCTAAGGCAGAGGGCAGAAGGAGGGAAGAGAAGAGGGGAGCAGAGGGTGTAGACGGGGGAGGAGTGGCCAGGAGGAGGAGGAGGAAGGAGGGCGGAGCTCCAGAAGCTCAGGCTAGAGACGCCGGGGAGGAGGCGCGAGCGGGCCGGCCAGCGTTGTCAGCCCCGGCCGGAGCAGGAGCTGGAGCTCCGGGAGCTCCATGAGTCACCAACACGTGGAGTCAGTCTCGCAGACTAGGAGAGGAGCCCCGACGGGCGCAAAGCGCGTCGGAGCGAAGAGAAAAACGGACCCACCCATCAGCCCATCCGCAAACTTTCGAGGGACCTTCCCTCCTTCCCCACTAGATCTTCATCCTCTTGTCCCTTCCTCTTCACCAGCCTGGGCTCGGCCGGGCCACCCCAGGGGAGGAGGTGCTTAACGTGCCCTCCCAGGAGCAGGGCGGAGGCGCCCCTGCGGACCCAGAGAGAGTGAAGGCTCCCAGATTGCTGCGCAGGGTCCGAGTCGCAGGACTAGACTACCGCGGGGAGCGGGGCTGCGCCCCTTTCTCTTCTCTCCCCCTCCCTCGTATGCACCTCCCGGCGGACCTCGACTGTCAGTCTACTAGGTTGGCGGGCCCGCGGGAGAGGAGCCCCTGTCAGACGGGACGGGACCAAAGCAGTCAGCGCCGGAGCCAAGGGCAGGTAACCGGGACGTACGGACCGCGGAGAGTGGAGCCCAAGGACACAGACCGGAGCTTTCTTACCCTACCACTCCGCGGCTTATAGGTTTCGATCGCCCTCTTTGCAAAGTTTCCCGCACTGCTTTGGTCCCGTCCCGTCTCACGCTTCCCATGGCGTTTCTGGAAACTAGGAGGACGGCTCACCTGGCTAGCTCCTGAGGGCAGGCTCTGGGGCAAAGGTGGGTTAGGGAGAATTGCACCCCGGGTGGGGAGCTCTGTCCTCGCTTCCCTCCACCTCGCTGTCCCTAACATGCGGGAGATCAAGTCTGGAGGGAGCAGCCTCCGTCTTGAAAGTCCTCAGTGTCCTGGCCTCCGCAGAAATTGATAGCCATCCTACTTTAACCCTTTGACGACCCCTCCATGTGGGCCCCTGGAAGCCGCGCCTGGCCCGAACGGGCCTCTTTCAGTTTCTTGGGCGTATTATCTTCGGTGGGGGTGGGGCGGAGCAGGACGGGGCAGTGGGCACTCACAGGAAATCTCCCCGCTGCGGAGCGAAAGAGTGCTTAAAGGTCAGCGTGGCCAGGGAGGCCCTGGACCCTCTCCTGGCGTCGGTCTACCACTCCTCTGGATCCCCGTCGCACCCCGATCCCCACCCATCGCACCTCTGGATTCCGTGGGAGGACGGGAGTTGAGGACTGGGTCTTTGCGGGCGAGATGAGGGTGTCAATTCAACTGGCCTACAAAGTCCCAGTTCTCGGTTCCCAAGCACCTACGCCCCCTCCCCTCTTTTCCCTCCCCTCCCCTCTCTTTTTCTCCCACTCCTAGCCTCCAACCCTGGGTGTGTATGTGTATGTGTGTGTGTGTGGGGGGGGGGGTCGGTGGAGGCTGCCTGTCATCTACTCGGCCCTGAGTGGGACAGAAAAGAATCAGGGAGTTAATTGTTAATTTCACAGTTGAAGCTTTTTGCAGCTTAGTCGGAGTTAAATAATTGAGAGAATGGGGTAACTTTGACCCCAAGCTTGGGGAACTTAAGGGTCTTAAGAGCCATACGGTGACTGGTAACTTAAGGAAACCTCCCTGCAAATGTAACTCAAAAAAGAAGAGACCCTAGTGGTGTTTGGAGCAAATTTAAATTCCTTCAAAGTAGGCCTGTTCATTACAGCGTTCAGTCTGAGTGTCCTGCCTCCGTTCTAATTTTGAGGCACTCAGGGACAGCCCCCAAGCCTTGTCTGCTTTGTGGGCCTGCCTCTGTTTCTCCAGCTGGGGAATGGGTTTCATTCTGGACAAGCTACACTTGAGGGTTGCTGGGACTAGGGAGAGGGGGAGAATTTGATAGATCAATAGGCAACATTTTAGGAAGGAAAGAAAGCAAAGTTAGAAGGTTTGGGGGCGGTTCAGAAAGCATTTTCCAGAGACAAGAGGTAGCCCCCCGGCTTCCTTTGAAGCTGTTTTTCCACAGAATCAAAGGGTTTGAAGAAGTTTCTGCTGAAAGGAGTTCCAAAGGGTTGTTATCCTAGTACTGGGTAACAGTAGTAGTTAACCTTTATATCATCCTCTAGTCTAAAACATTCTTCATAATGTCCCCATGAGGGATTATTAATCCCCATTTAATAATTATAACAGTTGAATTTTCTATAGCACTTCTTATTTTATCAACAATCCTGTGAGGTATGTCACTTTTATCCCAATTTACAGATAAGGAAACTGAGGCACAGAGAGAGAAATCTACTTGGTCAACGTTACACAGTTAGTAAGGGGCAGAGCTGAGGCACAAACCCAAGTCTGGGCACTAAAAGTCCAGCGTTCTGTCTACTGTCAATCAAACATTTATTGAGTGCCTACTATGTGCCAAGACCTTGCACATTGCTGGTGTCTTGCTGTGAGTGTGTGTGCTCGTGCCCCTTCTCCGCTGCAGTCTTCATTATAATCGACTCATCCTTTGCTGTTTTTCTTTCTGAGTAAGCAATCCATCCATCCTCTGCTTCTTCCTCCCCCCAACCCTGTGGATTGTTGCTGGGCTAAGGTATCTCATATATAGACAGGGAGTGGTTAGGGGTCTCATACATTTCACATACTTTGTCAAAGGGTCTCAAGGCATGGAATGGGTCAGTACCAGAGTGTGAAAGACAGACAGAGAGGGTCTTTCTGTGAGTTGAAAGTTGAGCTGTTTGCTACTAGCACTCAGATGAAAATCATTTATCCGGAAGAGATAAGAGGTCTTATAATCTACTTGGGGGAGGTGACTTCTGGTTATTCAACTGGAATTGATTAAGGAGGGAACAAGGTACAACCCCAAAACCTCCACTGAACTTGGAGTCAGAGGTCCTGGATTCAGATCCCAGCCATTCCACTTAGTAAGTGGGTGATTGGAGCAAATCACCTCCCCCTCTCTGGTTCTCCGTCTGTGAAATGGGGAGTTGGGCGGGATGATCTCTAAGGGCCTTCTAGCCTTCATTCTTGGATTCTTTGATTTATATTTCACTTGCTAGATTATCAGGAGGAGTCCAAGGGAGGGTAGAAGAGAGAAGGGCATGGGATCATTCCTTTCTGAGTCTGGGTCGGCTTCTTTTGAAGTTTTTCGGAGTTTTTTCCCTTTAAGAAAAGCCTCAGAGGAGTTTTTCCCCAAGTCGTCTTCTACTTCAAAGAGCCACGTGTCTGAGACAGATCCCAAATGATGATGTATGGAATCTTGCCTTCCCTGACTGAGGGCTTTTCCATTAGGAAGTTCCCAAGTCCCCCATGGTAAAGCTTATCTCAGCCTTCAGTGATTTCCTGGAGAACTGAAGCCACCAGTCAAGGGTCATCCTGGAGAACTCCCTACAGGCTTTCTTTCTCCTCTGGTAGTGATTGAGAGGCAGTGAAGCACAATGGATAGTGAACCAAGCTTGGAGTCAGGAACACCTAGCTCCGACAAGTCCCCACTCTAACATATCTATTTTGGCCCTGTCACCTTGGGCAAATTACTTAACCTCAGTGCCTCAAGCAGTTCTCTGAGACTATAAATTAGCTATAGGGTTCAGATCCACAAGGCTGGAGTTCCTAGGCTATCTTGAAATCCTTCCCTGTCCCAACAAAATTAGGCTTTTAGTCCTTACTTAGGAAGGAAATTGCAACAGCCTTTATATCTTAATCAATGAAAGAACTAAATTAAGTTCTAGAAATAAAATGAAGAGAGTCATAACTGTTTGTTATCCTAGTAGTATGTGGCTAATGGATCAATTAACAAGCCTTTATAAATTCCAGCTCTAGGTCTAGGCACTGGGGAAATCAAGAAAACAATTAAACAGTGCCTGTCCTCAAGGAGCTTATAATCTAATTGTCATAATAACTCACATTTTAGTGGATTGCTATCATGTTTTTACATCACTTTTGTTTCCAAATATCTCTTTTTACCTACCCCTCCCTATCCCTTATAGCAAAGAAAATGGGGGAGGTGGAGGAAAAGGCATTTCAGCAAAACTAATCAACACAGGAACTGAGACTAACAGTATTTGCAATATAACTTGTGTTTCTATAGTACATTAAGGTATATTTTCCCCAAGAACCATATGAGATAGGTAATGTAAGTTGTATTTGTGCCCATTTCACAGATGAGAATTATTAGGGAGAGGTGATGGATGAGAGAGACATTACTTTGGTCATTTGATATTTTTTAACCTCCTTAACTAAGTAAAAATCCTAGAGAGATTGAAAAAAAAATCCTATAGTGGGACCCTGAGCTAGAGGATTTACCCTTAATTAAGAGAAATATCATCCTTATTGACTTTCATCATGTGGAAGAACAAGTTCCCTCTCCATGGAACCTCAGTTTCCCCATCTATCAAATGACGGGATTAGGCTAGATGACTTCTGGAATCCTATGAACTTATACCCAACTCCCCCTCGAACCAACTTTGTCTGCTTTCTCCTCCCTCCCCCAGTCTTAAACTAAGTGAAATCACCAAAGTGTATGTAGTGCTGGGGCGTTGCCACATATGGAATGCCCATAAACCTTCCTGGGTAAAATGGTACAGACAGCAGGGCAGGGGGAATGAGAGAGCATGCTGAAAAAGAGGCATAGGGAAATGTTTTGCATACTCTGGAGGGAGGGGGGAGGCAGGAGGCAGTGGGTGGCTGAGTGCCTGGGCATAAATCATCATTCCCAAAGCTGAGCTCTGTCTTGTACCCAGGCTCAGCCCAGGCAGCTCTAGGGGCCGAGGGAAGTTGGGATGTGGGCTCTAGTCTTTCGAAGTTTGCTCCTACAAGCTTCTTCTGCCCCTGCCCCCTTCTCCCACTTTGAGTGTCTGGGACTGGCTAACAGCTTAGGGATTTTTAGGAAATGACTTACTGTTGTTTTCTTGGAGGAAGTGAGGGATTGGGTTTCCTTATTGTGTTTTCCTTAGCACAATCCAGCTTCAGGACTAAGTATCCCACAGCCCATGGATGGCATTGGGTGCGCTGTCTATGGAATGGAATAGAATGAGGCTTGACCTGCCTAAGGGATGAGGGAAACAAACTGATTCTCCCTACCCCAAGCCCCAGTAGATTGGTGGTGGAAAACGCCAGGGAGGATATTTTCCATGCATACACCCCAAGTGTATGCAAAAATATTTTAATTACATATGCCCCAAGAACCCAAAGGGGGACTTTCCAAATTCAAGTTGGACTCTGTAGTCTGTCAACTCTTGAGAAAGATTTGGTCAGCTCCTAAGTAAATTCTAACCTGCTGAATAGTTAACCCTATCTTTCTGCCTCCTTTCAAAGAAAAGAAAGGAGATGATTAGGGATGGAATTTGAACCCACAAAGTTTGAATGGCAAATAAGATCCCAGGAAGGCTTTGGTTCAGCTCTCCCCTGTCCCATCCCACCTCGAGCAATTGGAAGGTAACAGTAGGTAGAAAACCCTGGAAGGGAAGAATTTGTTTTAACTGGTAACAACTGTCCTTTAGAGCTTTTTTTCAAGCCAGCTGCCACCAGCTATTTGCATAACCTGCCTCTGTGTTTGGTTTTTATTTCAGAACCTTTGGCCCTCCTCCTGGGGCTTCCATGCAGAGCCAGGCTCTTTTGGTGGGGGGTCGAGAGCTTTGACCATGGGTCCAGCAGAAGAGCCTGCTTTGTGTTGCAACAGGTTGACCCTTTCTCCCACTGATTATGACTTTTGCCAGGAGTTTATTATACTGTTGGGCTGGTGTTCGGGGCTTTCTGAAAGAGTTGGTAAATATTTGGCCCTCCTCAGTCCTTTAACACAGTTGAAATGCCATTCTTTGGTGTGGTAGTTCCTAAAGAGAGTTCTCTCAGTCAGGAGGAATCAGTTTATGTCCTTAAAAGTGTGTTGTTGTTGTTTTTTAAAATATGGGTATAATTTATTTTTGCATCATTTTCCTTTCTAAATAGATACCTTGTCCCCTTTCACCTGCTCCTTATCCTTTGTAACAAAGATTTCAAAAATAAGAGGGGAAAAGGAGCGATTCAGAAAAACTGACACACTGGCTGAGTTAGCCAGGAGGGTCATAGGATTGCAGATCTGGAAAGGAGATAGAAGGTACCTCACAGGTCATTTAGTCCAGAAGTTCTTAAGCAGTTTTGTGTTGTGGTCCACTCTAGTAACCTGTGTAAGCCTATGGATTCCATGTTGTCAAATTCATAAAATAAAATACATAGGGTTGCAAAGAAAGCAATTATATTGAAATACAGTTATTGAACTCAAAAAAAAAGTTAAGTGGGACAACTAGGTGGCACAGTGAATAGAGCACCAGCCCTGGAGTCAGGAGGACCTGAGTTTAAATCCGTCCTCAGACACTCGACACACTTACTAGCCATGTGACCTTGGGCAAGTCACTTAACCCCAATTGCCCTCCAAAATGCCAAAAAAAAAAGTTAAGGTCCATAAGACTTGATCCAATTTCAACCCCTTTCATTTTTTACAAATGAGGAAATTGAGGCTCAAGGATGGTGAAATAATTGTCCAAAGTAGTAAGCATCAGAAGCGGGATTTGGATCCAGATCCTTTGAAACCAAAACCAGTGGGTACCTATATATAGTATTCCATACCCATAGTCTTCCACCTCAGGGAGGAAAAAAGGAAGGGAGGGCATCATCTCTGCATCAGTGCATTTTCCTAAAGGGCTTTTTCTTTTCTTTTTTTCCATTGGGTTACAGGAGAAGATCATATTTTCTGGTTTCTGAATTTATATGAATGTTTTCTTTTGTGTATATAGATGTACAATGTAGCAGAGACTGATAGTATGTTTACAAAGTACTTGTGTAGGACCAAAGACCGAGAGCTATAAGGGATCTCTCTCCTAGGGGCATCTGATCCAACCTTTTCATTTTAGAGTAGAAAACTCAAGGGCAGAATTTGTTCCTTTTTGTCTTTATATCTCTAGTGTCTAGCACTGCATCTGGTACACAGTGGGTGCATAATACATGCTTGGTGATTATTAGGTAGATATAATATCCAGGAGTACATACGTGCAGTTCTGTATGTTCTCTCCTGCTCTGAGGGACAGCTTGTTACAACAGTGATGCATTCTGGTAAGCTCCTAAGGGGTTGCACATAGAGACAGGTGCATTGTATATTTCAAAATTGAGGTCAAAATAGTGCATGAAGGAAGGAGGCCTGTTTGCCTTAACAAGCTCAGACACATTTTCCTGTCTTTGAAATTGCGGCAGAGTATCTTTTAAAAATCATATCGCAGACTCCCCTCTCCCCGTACAGGGTTAGGAATTTCTTTTGACAGGGAGCAGGCTCCATTCAAATCCAAGCATACCGACTGATAAGAGGAATGACGCTAGGCACGTTAGGGAGGAAGACAGGAGGGGGGTGGAGCCTCTTTCCCCCCCTCCCCCACCCCCACTCCCCCCCAAAAACAAAGCAGAAACCAGTTGAGGCCCTCTGGGATCTTCCACTCTTTCCTCAGTCGACTGTAGTTCTGTGACCGAACAGTACATTAGGCATTGTAGGCTTGAAGCTAGGTCCAACTTCATGCATTAGCACCAGTTATTGCCTAGTTAACCTTCATGAGCTGTAAAAT
Organism: Petaurus breviceps papuanus; assembly: GCF_028583685.1. Classification (NCBI taxonomy): domain Eukaryota; kingdom Metazoa; phylum Chordata; class Mammalia; order Diprotodontia; family Petauridae; genus Petaurus; species Petaurus breviceps. The sequence continues at coordinate 24,183,218 of NW_027185798.1, forward strand.
ACCATTGATTCTCCCTTAGCTCTTGTAGTCATTTCAAACAAATTACTTCCCAAATCTCCGGCGATTTTCTCTCTGAAAGTTTTTTTTTTCCCATTAGTAAGTAGCCAGAAAACAAGCATATTTTTAGAGGAAGAAAACCTATAAAGTGCTTTGTAAACTTTAATGCATTTATATGGATAAATATATTATAATAATAACTGGCATTTTTAAAGTGCTTTAAGGTTTGTAAAGCACCTTTTATGGTCCTCTTACCAACCCTGGGAGGTGAGTGCTATTATTATCCCCATTTTATAGATGAGGAAACAGAGGCAGGCAGCCATCAAGTGATTTGCCTTGGATCACACAGCTATTAAGTATCTGAGGCTGAATTTGAACTCGGGTCTTCCTGACTCTAAATTCAGCACATATCCATTGTGCTGTGTGTCTATATAGCATTTTATATGTTGTAATTTGTCCTTCATTAAAGAAGAGGACCATGACATCAAGAAGGTGATGTTATTACCTGCAAGTGAATTGGATTTAAGTGAGGAAGGGCTGTGCAAAGACCAGACTCACTCTCTCCTCCAGAACCATCTGGGTCCAGTGGCCAGATGTAGATCAGAATGACTGGAGTGGGAGACTTTGGACTTTTTCTGTGTTTCATATACAGGCATGTGTGAATCCCTCCTTTTGGGGAGTCAGCATCCATGGCTTTATTCTTAGCTAAGAGGAACTGTCCTGTGGTCTCCCAATAACTGCGAATTGTCCTGCTCCCTGACATCTGGCTGCAGCCTCTGCTGGACATTCCCACCCCGGCCACAGATATGGCTGTTTCCTTAATGCCCTCAGTCTATCAGCTGCACTAGAGTCAGAAAAGGACTCCAGGACAAGCCAGTGGTCCCCTTGTTGTGTCTAGACTTGCAGGTTTATCGCTAGAGCGATATCTCCGGGTCTCTCTGCTGAAGCCTGTGAGTGAGTGGCCCTGGGGAGGAGGGTGTTGATCACAGATGATGTTCAGGCAGCATGCTTTTGACTTTGGAGGATGCAGGATGCTGGTTGGAGAAATGTCCCGGGGTTGGGATCAGGGGCAAGAAAAGGTTACTCCAGAACTCTAAGGCAGGGGCTGAGAATCTGGGACTTTGCCCTAGGGATTCTTCTTACCTGAAGTCTTGTAGACTTGGTTCAGTTGATCCATGTCTGGGCTGCTGTTCTTAGGATTCTGTCACCACGTTTTCTCTTTCTTGGCCCATATCTCCCCCTTCCTGCCTCCTCCCAGAGTTTTGGGTTGTGGAGGGACAGAATGCTTCTTCTCCTGGCAGCATTGGCCCCATCCAGTTAAAATGTCTCTAAGTTACCCCCACCATCTCCCCAAAATGAATTTAGTCCTAGTTAGGGCTCTGCTATTATATTGGAAGTGTGTATTAAACTCTGGGTTTCTAGTTTATTTCCATGAAAAGCCATGCTTGGGTGGGGTGTAGGGTGAGCATAGGCTAAAGAGTCAGACCTATTTACCCTGGTGGACTCAAGCAGGTAAAGACAGTATTTCTCTTCACTGGAACCGGGAGCTCGTACAATCTAGGCTTGAGATCTGGGAGGAACTTTCCAGATCATCTTATATTCCTTGCTTTTGGCCCATGTTAGAGTAGTATTCCCTAGGGACCCCAGTTTAAAGTCCAAGATTCCCCAGGCATAGCATAGCAGCTCATAGCTCTATAGTTAGAAGCCAAAGTCACCTTAAAGGAACAATCGGATATAATCCTCTTGGCAGCCCTATGAGGTAGGATGTCAAAATTGTATCATCCAGTTGAGTGCCATAAGGCTAGACTTGGAGTCTGGAAGATCTGAGTTTGAATCTTGCCTTAGATACTTACTTGCTATGTTACCTTGGATAAGTCATTTAATTTCTATTTCCCTCAATATTTCTAAAAGGTCCATAACTACTAAGTGTTAGAACCCAGAAATGAGCCCTCATCTTTTGATAAGGATACTTTACCACCTTCTAGAATGAAAGGGTTATACAAATATGAATTGTAATTTTAAAATTATTATTATTATAATATAATGGATAGAATTCTGGACTTGAAGTCAGATGATATGGGTTCATAGCCAGCCTTGGACAATAGCTATGTGACCCTGGACACTTAAACCTCTCTCAGACTCAGTTGCCTCATATGACCTCCCTGAGATTACATAGCAACTAAAGGTGGGGATCCCAACCTTTTCAACCTTCTAGAATGACAGTGGCTGCCCTCAGAAACAAGCCCCCCAGCAGAAACAAGCCCCACCAGTAGGGAGCCCTGAACTCAGAACAGTATTATCACATTAGCCTAAGATTTGGTATTTATAGCTGACCTTATCAGAAAAGCCCAGTACAGGTGAGAAAAAAAAAATAACTTCAGATTCAGGTAATACGGTAACTTGTTCAAGAATTGGCGAGAAACCAGTGAACAAGAAACTTTAAAAAAAATCCCTCACCCTCACTGGTACCAGTAAAAATGCTCTATGTAAGAAGAGAAAAATGCTTGAAAGGCTCTGGGAAGTTGGCTTGGTTTTTCTCTCTTACACTTCAGGAAAATCAGAATTTCTTGAATCAGAAAGTCCCTCCAGAAACATGCTTCGGTGAAAGATTTCTATTTTTAAAAACTGTCAAGGGCCTGAGAAGCCTGTAATCTTACAGGTAGAAGGGGCCTTGACACTATGTTGTTCATCTCTCTTTCACTCTTTCATTTTATTCTATTTTTTGCTTTTTGGAGGGCAATTGGGGTTGTGACTTGCCCAAAGTCATACAGCTAGTTTGTGTGTGTGTGTGTGTGTGTGTGTGTGTATGTTAAGTGTCTGAGGCTGGATTTGAACTCAGGTCCTCCTGACTCTAGGGCTGGTACTCTATTCATTGCACCACCTAGCCACCCCTCTCTCTTTCATTTAAAAAAAAATTTTTTTTTTTTGCCTTTTGGAGGGCAATTGGGGTTAAGTGACTTGCCCAAGGTTACATGGCTAGTTTTTTTGTGTGGGTGTTAAGTGTCTGAGGCCGGAACTGAACTCGGGTCCTCCTGACTCCGGGGCAGTGCTTTATTCACTGTGCCACCGAGCCGTCCATAAAGAAGGAAATTCAGATCCAGAGAATTTTACTTGCATCACATAGCAAGTTCATGGTAAAATCAGGACAAAAATTTTCCCAAGTCCAACCCTCTCATAGAACTTGACGTGTTATGGGCAGCTAGGGGATGCCATAGTGCACAGAGTGCTGGGCCTGAAGTCAGGCCGACTCATCTTCCTAAGTTCAAATCTGGACACAGATGTTTACCAGCTGTGTGACCCTGGGCAAGTCACTTAACCCTGTTTATCTCAGCTTCCACATGTGTAAAATGAACTAGAGAAGGAAGTGACAAGCCAGTGCAATATCTTTGTCAAAAAAAAATACCTAGAAGGGGTCACAAAGAGATGTCACAACTCACAATATATTTATGCTTTTTAAGATACAATATATTTATGCTTTTTAACAAATGTGTATTTTTATAATATAGATATATTTATATAAATATATCTATATTATATAACACACAATATATTTATGCTTTTTAACAAGAAATGTGTATTTTTACTGTGGTTTTTACACGGGAAATTAAACAGATATTTGGGGCTGGAGATTTTGTATATTCCAAATGTCTCTCTTTCAAATTGACACAGCCAGGGAAGTGCTGTGAGGGGTATGTGTTGGGATGGGGCAGGGGTGTTTGTACATGAGTGTTTGAGGTGGGGGAAAGTGAGAACCTGGGGAAAGATTCTCCATTGCTCTTTCCTCGCTGGTTTGGTCTGAAGAATGTCCAAGGCCTATACCGGTCTTTCCCCTTACTCTGCATTTGGACTCAACTTAGTCATTGAGGCATTTCTGAGTATTAACATGCAGGGAGAAATATCATCATTCCCAGACAGACCCTGGTTTCTTTGTGGTACCTTCTGAGGATACTGAAGGGATGGACCCTTGGAGTTCATCTGGTCCAACCTCCCATTTAACAGAGGAGGGAAGTCAACCCCAGAGAGGGAGTGACTTGCCCAGCTAAGGCCACAGTTATTAAGTAGCAGGGACAGTATTTGAACACAGGGCCTCTTTCACAGACTCCATTGCTCCTTCCAGTAGACCAGGGGGTCTTAACCTTTTTGTATTATGTATTTCTTCCCCTTTCCCAAATATGGGTCCCTGCTCAGAAGAATTTTTTTAAATGCATAACATAAAATACAGAGGATTATAAAGGAAGACAATTCTATTGAAATATAGTTATTTGGAAAACCTACAAATTGATGGACCCTCAGATAGGAACCTTGCACTTTACCATACTGCTGACTGGTGTGTGTATTTGGGGTCAGGAGGGGTAGGCAAGAGGCTGGCAAGACTGTGGCACTGAAAAACAAATGATTTATTTGTTTGTTTTAGATTGAATCTGTGATTTAATTGAGGTAGGAAGTCTTGGTGAGTAAATAACCACAACTATGGGTCTGTTCCGCAATTTAAAGTTCCAATGACTGGAGCTCAGTAAAAACTTAATAAATTATTTGTGTTTTCTCTCTCTCTGTCTCTCTCTCTGTCACTCTCTTTCTCTGTCTCTCTGTCTTTGTCTCTGTCTCTACCTTTCTTACTCAGGCTTTCTTGAAAACATACACACGCACACATGCACATACACACACACACATACCTCTTATAGTCTTAGAAATTTGCCTGGATATACTGAGAGGTTAAGCGATTTTAAGAATCTGAACCCAGGTCTTCTGGCTCCAGAGCAAGCTCTCTCTCCACCATGCCAGACTCCTCCAAATTGTTAGTTTTTATTGCAAACTGACTATGTCTCTGATGGAATTCTGCTTTTGAATTGGGAAAGGAGGTGGCAGAGAGAAGAGAAAGGGACAGCTTCTTAAGGTGGAAACCAGGCCTAAGAGCTCAAGTCAGGGGCCCAGCAAGTGAGTCTGAGGGGTGACCATGGAACACAACCCTAGGCACACTGGGAAACCTCCCTTTTTGGCAGCTGGGTGGAATTTGTTCCAGTCAAACAAGTTTTGACAAACTCTCCTTGGAGAGCTCCTTGGGCCAGAGGTTGGGAGGCTGTGCACTGTCTTGCCTGAAAAGACCACACCACTCCCTTGAGGAGCTGAGATTGGGCAAGAAATGAGGCTCAGAAACCTTTGGCTCAACAGAAATCTTCTTACGACAATTTTATCCCCCAGACAGAAAATAACATTTTACTCCATTTATTAGAATTATACACATAATCCCATTACTAGTTCAGCAGCCTGAGGGTCCCCAATTGAGTTTTTCACCAAACCATGTCAAGTAAAGGATATTTTTCTTCCTTTTTAAAAAATATTAATTTAAAAAATCTATATCTTTTGTTTTTACATCATCTTCAATATATCCCTCCCAGAGAGTCATCCCTTATAAGCTAAAATAAAGTAGTTCAGTAAAATTAAGTCTGATGCAGTCTGACAGTATATGCAGCATTCTACACCCACAGCTCCTCATTTCTCCAAGGAAAGGAGAGATGCATGTGCCTTCTATCTCCTCTTCAGGGCCAGGCTCGGTCATTACAATTGCACAACATTCAGTCTTTCCATTTCCATTCTTATAATGTTTGGGTAGATTGTCGTTTTGTCTCAGTTTATGACTTCACTTTGCATCAGTTCATATAAATCTTCCCATGCTTCCCTGTAAGGGCAATACTTTTCAAGACCAAAAGAAAACAACAGGAAATAATTTTTTGAAGGATTTTCTGACTTGGATTGTTAAATATTGATTTTTGTCTCAGCACTAAGAGACTCAAAGGAAACCTGAAAGTAAAACTAACCGAATGATACTGACCTGCCAACCCCCAGGAGGAGGCAGAAATTAGAACGTTAAGAAGTCCCTGATTTAGGTTGGACATTTATATCAATTTCTATTTGGCTTTTCTTTTTAAAGGAGAACGAAAGGGGAATGTCATTATACAATATTTAAGTATAGGGAATGTACTTAAAAATGTACTTGGGGATGATCCTGGGAGAATTCTAAATAGATTTCCTACCTGTCTTTAATAAAGAACATGGAGAATGTGCTCTGTAAGCTTGTACCACCAAGGCTGAGAGCTGGCCGGCAGAAATTGCTTTCTTGGAGTGTGTGCCTGTTGCAGCCCTCAATGGTAAATTGAGATTAGAATTACAGAGTACCAGAACCAGGACTAAATTTAGCTCAGGAAGACATAGACAGCCCTCACTTCCTTGCAAGTTTGGTTAGCTGGGTTGGTTTCAGATCTCTTTGGGAGATGAATTACTGGCTTGAATGAGAGGGCCCTCAAAAACAGAATTCTCAGACCCATGCTTTGGACAATCTGAGGTTCATAATATCTTCTGCTTAGGAAATCCCATGTCTACTTCCTCATTTAAAAAGGGGGGAGTGGGAGATTTTCCTGGGTTCACATTCCACTTTGGACACCTATTACCTGTGAGACCTTGGACAAGTCACTTTACCTGTCTGGCCCTGATTTTCCAATCTGTAAAATGAAAGAGTTCGATTAGGTTAGGGATTCTTAACCTTTTGTATCATCAACCTGTTTGGCAGTCTACTAAAAAGCCTATGGACTCTCTTTCAAAATAATATTTTTAAATGCATTAAATAAGGTATGTAGGATTACAAAGGAAACTAATTATATTGAAGTAATTACAAAAATATAATTTTAAAAAGTTGATGAGCCCCACGTTAAGAACCTTTGGATTAGATGGCCTCTGAGGTCCCTTCCACCTTTAGAGCTAGAATCTTTTTTTAAAGGATGATTCCATCAGAATAAAAAAAACCTTCAAGAACTCTAATGTTCCTTTGACCCTCTTAGCTAGTCAATTAGCATTTATTAAATGCTGAGTATGTGCCAAGCACTGTACTAAGTGTTGGGCATGCAAAGAAAGGCAGAAGGAAGGAAGGAAAGAAAGGAAGAAAGAAAGAGAGAGAGAGAGAGAGAGAGAGAGAGAGAGAGAGAGAGAGAGAGAGAGAGAGAGAGCGAACAGAGAAAAAAAGGAAAAAAAAACCATCAGATGAAGTTAAATTTCTCTCCAGAAATCTAATTCTGGGACAGTTAGAACTCTCCAGAGCAGTATGAAAAACTCTTTTCCCATTTCTGAGTTTAGAAATCTCTGACATTAAAGGGATCATTTTTTTTTAAAGTAGCCGTCCAACATCCAAAATAGAGTTCTGTATTAAGAAAGAAAGTTTGAGATTTCAGATTGTTGAAATATTGCATTTATTTTTTTTAAATCCCAGGAGATCTTATGGGTGTTATTCTTGGGGGAGAAAAACCTCTTCAGATTTTACACCGTATACAAGTTAATGCAGAGTGGAATCATGTATGTCAAAGGGAAAAAAGAATAATCTCTTTCTAGATTGTTGTTTAATCATTTTTCAGTCATGCCTGACTCTGTGACTGAATTTACTACCACATAATTTTTATCAGTGGCCTTTGCACAGTTATTACAAATATCCTGGGTGGTTGTTTGCCTTATATTTTGTTCTTTGTGAAGACTTCATTCTTTTTGGAAGAAATGCTAGTAAGGGATGCAACTTTGGCCTATTTATATAAGCCAGTGCTATAATTAGAACCCAGGGGCCAATTCAAACATTTTTCTAATCAGTTGTTAGGAATTCTCGACGAAAGGGAAATTGTTCACTAGTTTTCAGTCGTTGTTGCTTTTGACCCAAAGAAGGCCCAGGAGTAGGGAGCAATATGTAAGAAGACTTTGCAAATCTTAAAGTGATTTATAAATGCTATTACTATTATTATTATCGAAATTTCACAAATCTCACCCCACCCCCACCCCTTCTTGATGTCTCTGATTCCCTATCTTGCATTGAGGGCTTAAAGTTCATCTAGTTCAACCTTTTCACTTAGGTAATAACACAGGCTTCTCTTAGGAAGAGACACTGACCAGGAGCCAGGTCATTCTCCTTGTGGGAGATGAATAGAAGATGGAAAATGAACCATTCTTGTCTGTTTTGGTTCATATACTTCCAGATGAAAAAAAAGGTCCAAGGGGACTGAAGATTAGAAAGTGGTAGTTTTTTCTTTTTTGGGGGGAGGACAATTGGGGCTAAGTGACTTGCCCAAGGTCACATGGCTGTTTTTTGTGTTAAGTGTCTGAAGCTGGATCCAAACCCAGGTCCTCCTGACTACAGGGCTGGTGCTCTATTCACTGCACCACTTAGCAGCCCCTGCTTAATCATTTTAACATTGATCTTACTTAATCAGTGTTCTTTCAAATCATATTGAAACAAAAGCGTTTACTTCTTCAGTGATTTGTTTTCTTAGTGACATCAGTGACTTGTTTTTCTTACTAATCTTAGTAGTGGCACAGTGGATAGAGAGGCCTGACCTGAGAATTGGGAAGACCTGCATTTCTACTAGCAGCGTGGCCATTGGCAAGTCACTTAAACCTTTAGTGTCACAGGCAACTCTCCCAGACTATCAGTTTTCCAATGGGTTGCCAATCTGTGTGGGTGGAAGGAGTTTCCACACTGGGAGTGTTCCTGGCATGGATGAAATCACAAGTCTAGATTTTTAAAGATTGCACTTTCACAATCCTTCGGGGCCTCTAAAGCCAACTCAGCCGAGACATAAATCTCTGACATGGAGAACAAGGGCTGTAACCCATTCAAGTGAAACAAAAAATGGAGAGAGCTTTGCCAACCTTAAAGCATAAATGTTGATCCTTATTATTTAATAATAATAGTAGCCAGCATTATATGATTGGTTGGCAAAGTTCTTTACAAATAATTGTCTCATTTGATCCTCACAACTCTGGGAGGTAGGTATGATTATTATCCCATTTTGTGGTTGTTGTTCAGCCGGGTCTGACTCTTCGTGACCCTGTTTGGAGTTCTCTTGACAAACATACTGGAGAGATTTGCCATTTCCTTAACTGAGGCAAACAGGGCAGAGTGACTTGCCCAGGGTCACACAGCTAGTGTCTGAGACTGGATTTGAACTCAATCTTCCTGACTCCAAGTATAGTGTTCTCCAGGGAGGCTAGGTGGTGCAGTGAATAGAGCCCTCACTCCAGCCCTGGAGTCGGGAGGACCTGAGTTCAAATCTGGCCTCAGACACTTAACACAAAAAACTAACCGTGTGACCTTGGCCAAGTCACTTAACCCCAATTGCCCTTCAAAAAGCAAAAAAAAAAAAAGTATAGTGTTCTATCCTCAATGCCACCTTCTTCTTATCTAGTCTGATGGGGTTCAGGTGGACATGGTCCTAGTATAGGTTGCTAACCTGATACTGCTTTATATAATTGAATAAGAGTATTGGTATATAAGCTCACCTTCTTGGCTTATTGAAAGCATGTTCAAGCCAACTTCACTAAAACAGACAAGATAATGGGTGTGGGCTACACTTTCCCCCACATTTGGTTTTTATGCTTTCTAGGTCTCTATATTTTCAATGTTTTCATTCTTTGTCTCTTAGACATCACAAGTATTTGATACTGCAACGTCTATTAAAACATTCTTTTTTATGTATCAACATTAAAACTCATCTATGATAATACTCGGGCTTCAATATAGTTCATTGCTGAATTTCCAGGAACGTTTTGAAGTTTAAAGGGATTTGATGTCAGTTTATGAAAAACAGCAAATTTCTTATGTATAATTATGACTATCGGGTTGGGTCTTGCTGGAATTTGGTAGGTACTAATTTTTTTTTTGCAACCTGTAGTGATATGTTGATCAGTTTTTACCCTTTCTTTGCATAATCTGAAGTCTTGAAAAAAAAATCTTGAAGTCTTGGTTGTTTAAAGATAACCCTTACGTAATGTCTGGTGACTGAATGGCCATTGTAAATCCTTTTGTTTCCATAAACAAATTCCCATGCCTTAGCCCATATATTCTCTACTTCTGCATCTGCATGGTATTGGCGGACCCTGTACAGAAGTCTTTGTCTTGGAGTGCCTTTGGATTCTACTCCCTCTCTTAGCTATTTCGTAGGTTTTCTCTGGAGGTAAACCTCTTTGACAAGGAGGAAGGAGGGGAAGGAGGTTTATCTGTGGTCAGCTTTAACATCAGCTCAGTGACAGGAGGTCTCCTTGTTCCAGAAGTCTTTCTGTAGGTTTTTGACATGTTTGTTATGTATTCTAATAACATCTATTGGTTTTTTCATCTCCTTTGATGGAGAAGGAGGTAATCTTTCCATAGCAGCCTCAGGGTAATGAGTCCTGTGCTTTCATTAATATTAAATGTTTTTATTTACAAAATAATGATACTAATAATTATCATTTCTGTAGAAGCTGTCACTTCCCCGCGCTTTTTCTTCTGAGTCTTTCATTGGCCAAAAACTACATTCTGGAATCTAAAACCAGGTTTCTCTTACTCTGAAAGAAACAAAGAAAAATTTCGGTCGTATGCCCAACAGACATGGGCAAAGGGAGACTGCTGTTTGGTTGTTGGCAGCTTCTGCTCTGAGCCACATAGAGGACACCATCCAGTGTTCCTCTTCATGCCCAGGGACATGTATGTCAGGGGACAGCAGCAGGTGGGAGTAAGAGGGAAACAGGAAAGTGAGAAAAATCCCCTCACACCAACTTCTTCCACTCAGGGTGGGTTGGCTGCTAGGAGAGCTGTTAGATGGTGCATGGGAGTGTGAAGGGGCATTTGAGGAGATGCCTGGCTGCCACTGTGAGAAGGCTTTATGCCTTTACAAGTAAGTCGTCCCCAGCTGTGAGAAAGGGAAAATCCAAGCTAGTGAGGAATTTGCCTTAGCTGTGTTGGACCATCTTCACTAAGCACATGGCCTCTTGTTCTCTCGGTGCTCAAAGTTCTCTGGCCTCCCCACCTGCCACTCCCAGGCCATGACTCAGATATGGTCGTTACAAAAAAACCAAAACCAACCCTGACTTCCTTCTCTTCTTTCTTTTCTTTTCCTTCCCTTCCTTTCTTTCCCTTTCCCTTCTCTTTCCTTTCCCCAACCATTCCCCTTTCTCCTCAGTCTCCTCCTTCTCCTTCCTTTTCTTAGCATCAAAAGATCACAGATTTAGAAACGGAAATGTCCTCTGAGGCCATCTAGATCAGCCCCTCATTTTTCAGATGAAGAAACTGAAGTTCAGAGAGCTTCAGTCATGTGCCCAAGGTCACACCGAGAATGAATGGCAAAGCTGAAATTTGAACCCAGGCTCTCCAGTTCAGATCCAACAATCCTTCCTCTGTGTTCTGCTGCATTTTAGCTTAGAATCAGTGGCATGGCCACAGAAACCTGCATTCTCTTTTGCATCAGTTTCTCTAGCTGGAATTTGTATCTGTGTCTAAAATTCTACGTGGTACCAGGGTCCACCTGGGCAATTTTACTGCAGAGATTGAGGTTTCACCTAGCTTGATAGGAGAGAAACATCTACTCTGGGAGGAGAGAACCTTCAGTGTCAGTGGGCACAGCTCTTGAGCTGGGGTCCCAGGAACATGACGGTTATTGAAATCAGAGCCACATCTGGAGAATTGCCTCGTGAGGGTAGGGATAGGGAGGGGAACAGGGAACGGGGAATTTTTAAAAGCCAATTTTATTTTATCAGCAAGATAATTTCTGGCAGAGTTGTTCAGATTATTGCAAAGCCTTGGAGCCCTGGTGGATGGGATTCTCCTGGCATTCTTCACAATTCCCAGAAAGTTCAGCATGCATGCATGGTTTGAGCAGTGAGTCAGAGGTCGGTCCTAGCCACAGCACTGAGCCAAGGCCTCGTGGAGTGCAGCTGAACCCTTTTATTATCCTACTGGGTTTGGGTTGGCAGGGCCATGACTGTGGGAAGGAGAATGGGGTTGGGTGGAGTTGTCCCAAGTGCCGAGTATATCTAGGGTACACTTAGAGTAGATACACCCTCCCCACCCCCCACCCATGTCCCTGCTATGTACCACTGGCAGACAGTATCCTCTCTCCCTCTGTAACTAGACATGGACCCCACTGTCAAAGTAGGGGTACAGGCACATATAGCCAGGACTTACTCCAGGAAAGTGCAGAATCTTTGGGACTCTTTGTCCCCTCTGCCCATGCTGAGCATGTAGCTTTATTATAGAATCTTGGGTTCAGGGACAGACAATGATGATTCCTAGTCTAACCACCATCTTCATTTTATGGTTGAGTAAACTGAAGCCGGGAGAGGCTGACTTGCCCCAAATCACATACCTAGTAATCAACCAGAGTGGGATTTGAACCCAGGGCACTAAGTGCTCACAGGTTCAGAAATTTAGAGCTGGAAGGAACCCTAGTCCATCCCTCTTGTGAGGAAACTGAGGAAGGGTGAGGGATTTGCCTGAGACAGCTTTAGTAAGTCACAGATCTGGGATTCAAACCTGGGGTCCCTACAGCAAATCCAGTGTTCTTCCCTCTGGATCACACTCTATCTCCCTTTAGACCACTTTAAAGAAAGAGGTTATGGAAGGTCCATCTTCCAGCAGTTCCTAATTACTTCTCAGATCCCAGGCTGGGAGATTTTTTTTTCTTTTTCTCCAGTAATTTGGGAAATACTCCCTCTGCCTGGATGGCCTGCTTCCCTTCGGGGGGTGTGGTTGGTGCATACTTTCTCAAAGCAAATTCCAAATGAGAGCTAAACATCTGGTGTGTTTTTTTTCTTTTACGATTGGTTTTGTGTGTTTCTTTTTTTAACTTTGAAGGAATATAATGCACTTAATTAAAGTCTATCTGGGTCCTCATCGTAATAAGCAGATTGGGCTTCTACGGAGGCATGAAATCCATCCCTGCTTCCAGGCACCCCAAGCACTGGGCTACTTGTTAGATTCAGACCTTTTAGCTTCACCTTTTTGTCTTTGCAGCCTCAGTGGCCAGCACAGTGCCTGGCATATTTTTATTGTTGTTGTTTTGGGGGTAGCTGGGGGACACCATAGTGCATATAGCACCTGGCCTGTAATCAGCAAGATTCCTCTTCCTGAGTTCAAATCTGGCCTCACAGACTTACTAGCTGTGTGGCCCTGGGTAAGTCACTTCACCTTGTATGCCTCAGTTTCCTCATCTGCCAAGTGAGCTAGAGAAGGAATGGCAAACCATAGTGCCTGGCACATGTTTATTGATTGATGAGTTAGTAGCTAGCCTGAATGAAGCTAGCACTGTAGGTAGAAACCCTGTATGGGCCAGTCCCCTCTCCTCCATCCCCTCCATTGTAGCTGCAGCTACAATCCATTCCTCCCCCTGCCTTACCTGACCCACAAGTCCATGAGATTTAGAGCTGGAAGAGCTTTGGGCCTCAAAGACTGTCTTGTCCAACCCCCTTCATTTACAAACTAAAGCCCTGTCACCATTTGGTACTACATAAAGATTAGTGCAAGTAATGAATCCCAGGAAGCCGTCATATGTGTTTGAATTCACACTGTTGGAAGTTATGATTATGGGAAATATGGCCACTGGTTCCAGTCCAATGTAAATATGGAGTGCAAATTCTAATAATGCAACCATTTGGGGGGATTATACTCATCGAGACCTGGCTATTAGAGCCCACCTAAACCAAGAGTTCTTAAAACTGGAGATGATGGATTTGGTTTGCAAAAAATATTCTGGTAGTTGAATTTTTATGTAATTGGTTTCCTTTGTCATTCTATGTGCTTATGCATTTAAAAAGCTTCTTCTGAGTTGGGGTCCACAAGCTTCCCTCGATGGCCAGAATGGTCTACAAAGAAAAGGATCAGTCCTATCATTTTACAGATATGGGTAGTGAAGACCCAGAGTGGGAAAGAGACCCAAGGTTACATAGTCAACTAGTGGAAGAGTTGATTGGGATTAATCATCCAGATTATCCTTTATCCAGAGCACTTTATAAACATGATCTCAGTTGATCTTCACAAGAAGGCAGGTGCTGTTATTATCTCCATTTCACAGATGAGAAGACTGAGGCAGACAGAGGTTAAGTGACTTGCCCATGGTCACACAGCTAGTAAATGCCTAAGGTAGGATTTGAACAGGACTCCCAGACTCCTGGCCAACATTCTATCCACTGTGCAACCTAACTACCTAACTGCATAGTACTTGGCACATAGTAGGTGCTTAATGAATTTAAATAATAGTAATAATAGCTACCTATAAGATTATTGTAATTCAGTCATTTTTCAGTCATGTCCAACTCTTCATGACCCCATTTGGGGTTTTCTTGGCAAAGATCCTGGAGCAGTTTGCCATTTCCTTCTCCAGCTCATTTGAAAGATGAAGAAACAGAGGCAAACAGGGTACAGTGACTTGCCCAGGGTGACATAGCTAGTAAGTGTCAGAGGTCAGATTTGAACTCAGGAAGGTGAGTCTTCCTGATCCAAGCACAGGGCTCTATGCACTATGGTGCCACCTAGCACCCTGCCTGTAAGATAGGTGCTGTTATTTTACTGATGCAGGAAGGTGTGTAGAAAGGCTGAGTGATTTGTCTAGGATTATACAACTAAATGGAATTCAAGATGGCATTCGAGTCCAAGTCTTACTGACTTGGGGTCCAGTGTTCTGAATCCTTCTTGTGTCTCTTTAAAGGAGGTATGAGTTTTTTGACTTGAGCGTGAGCATGAGTTGCAGACTAAAACTTGTCCTCTTCTGAATGCTATGTTAGCCCGAATGCTTGCATGTGTTTTGAGGACCCCCATTACTTTTCCTAGCGTCTTTCTATATACAAACCAAATTCTGATATTCCCAAGGAAAACCCGAAGTCAGGGTGCAAGTCAAAGAGAGACTTGTCCAAGAAGTCCCTAAGATTGGACCAGTTTGTATAAACTCAGAACTTTAGTTCTAGTCCCTGGTTATATAATTTATATGAGGTAGGACAGAGGGAGGTTAGGGTGAGGGCTTTGAGGGTCTATCTGAATATCTTGAGTGAGAGGAACATGCAAGAAAACATCTCTCTCCCTCCCCCACAGTGATTCATATAAAAAGCCCGAGGGATTAGCATCAGCCTGAGCTCCTGGAAACTTTGCCTGGTGATCGGGTACTATGGGGAGGTGGCCCAAACCTGACTCAGCCTAGAAGCTCGTGAGAGAAAAAAGGGACAGCTGGAAGAGAGAGCTTATTTCCTGGCTGAGACTGCGACTTTATTTTCTTTTTTGACAATGGGTCTCTTGGCTGGTGTGAAGAACAAAGATTCTATGCCCCGTGATTGTACCAGCAGTCTCTGACCCTCTGGGAAGTACTCTGGGTAAATTCCAATGGTGTCAGGGCCCTGGATGAGTGGCTGGGCTTGGCTGGGGGGGGGGGGGGGGGGGGGGGGGGGGGGGAGTTTCTGCTGATTGGCGACATTCCTAGGATTGATAGCATTCTTCCTGATGTCGTTAGGGGATGGGCTGGGGGCAGAGCAGAGAGAGAGAGAGCTGGGGAGCTAGAAGAGGAAGCCAGAGATGGGTTATAATCCTTACGGGTTGGAGTCACAACGCTGAGTAATCCCAAATTGGCTGAATTTTGAAAAATCTTTTTAGAGCTCTCAGAGGCATCCCAATACTTCCTCTTTCTAAGGTGAACAGACCTCCTACAAGCCAGGCGAGGTAGTGACTTTCTTGGCCCAGGCTGTCAATAGAACATTTCTTAATCCATTTGCCCTACGGGGTCTCCTGGGCTTCTCTGATACTCTTAAAATCCATAATCCTCTGCTAACCTCTCTTCAGCTGAGCCTTGACTTCATAAACAAATTTGAGACAAGCCTCTGATTCATACAACTCTCAGATAATAAAATGCTGTAGAGGACTGATCTGAATAGTGTTGACTGCCCAGAGATGCCAATGGAGAGGGTCTTGGGAACTACAGAGCAGGACTGCCTTGTTCCCCTCCTCTGATCAGCGATTTCCTTATTCTTCCAGCTGGGTTATGAAACATTATTAAATGGCCTCCTTTGAGCTATGGGACTAGTCAGCTCCTGGGTAGAGGACCTCACTCCTGCAATCACAAAACAAGTCAACACTATGTATACCAGCTTGGGAATCTGGTCTAGGATTTTTGTCATAGTCGTTGGGGGAAGGGAGAAGAATTTATATGAGAAGTCCTCAAGGTTAAACTCAGTTTATAGGTACTCAGAGCTTTATTTCTAGAGCATGGGCTATAGGGCTCTACAACCTGTGAACTCCAGACACGTGTAGCACCATCCTGTGTACTCAACACACTTTTTTTCGGAGCATAAGTGTGTGTGTGTGTGTGTGTGTGTGTGTGTGTGTGTGTGTGTGTGTGTCCTGGACCTCTTTGGCATTTTGGTGAAACTTGTGGACCTTTTTTCAGAATCATATTTGTAAATGCATAAAATAAAATACTTTTAATTACAAAGAAAGTCATTTATATCAACATACTGATCATAATATATATATATATATATATTTTTTTTTTTTCTTTTTGCCTTTTTTTGGAGGGCAGTTAGGGTTAAGTAACTTGCCCAAGGTTACACAGCTAGTTTTTTTGTGTGGGTGTATGAGGCCGGAACCAAACTCAAGTCCTCTGACTCCAGGGCCAGCGCTTTACTCACTGCACTACCTAGCCATCCCCATAATATATTTTAAAAGTTCACAGACTCTAAGTAAAAACCCTTGTGTCTCAAGGCAAGACTGAAGGGTGCATAGAGAGCCAGCTTTGGGTTCAGGGAGACCTGGTTATGACCTGTGTAAATCATTTAAATTCTCAATGTTCTCAGTAACTTATTTTTTAATAATATTTTATTTTTATCCCCAAATTACATGTAAAAATAATTTTCAAATTAATTTTTTTTAATTTTAATTTCAGTGCAGATAAGTGGCACAGTGGATAGAATGCTGGGCCTGGAATCAGGAGTTACTGAGTTCAAATTCAGCCTCAGATACTGGAACTTACTAGCTGTGTCACCCTGGGCAAGTCATTTAACCCTTATTGCCTCGGAGAAAAAAAGGTTTAATTTCCAAAATTTATACTTCCCTCCCTCCCCTAGATGGTAAGCAATCTGATATGTTATACATGTGCAATCACGTAGAACATTTTCATATTAGACATTTTGTGGAAAAAAATGGAAAGAA
Organism: Petaurus breviceps papuanus; assembly: GCF_028583685.1. Lineage (NCBI taxonomy): Eukaryota > Metazoa > Chordata > Mammalia > Diprotodontia > Petauridae > Petaurus > Petaurus breviceps. The sequence continues at coordinate 24,200,184 of NW_027185798.1, forward strand.
GGAAGGAAGAAAAAAGAAAGGAAGGAAAAGAAAGAAAGTAGGAAAGTAAGAAAAGAAGGAAGGAAGGAAGGAAGGAAGGAAGGAAGGAAGGAAGGAAGGAAGAAGGAAGGAAAGGAAAAGAAAGACCTGGGCAACTTTCTAGGCCTATAAATAATAAGAAGTGGCTGATTTCCATTAGTGGAAGAAGTGGCCACACTGGAGGTTACTTAAAATGATGAGATCATAGGTCTGGACTCCTCCCTGTCCCCCAAGTTACCATACTTGTCCATAATGATAATAGAGTGAGTTCACTAGAAATGAGCTTGCACAGCAGGGGAAAAGACCACTGGACTATTACACTGTCTTTATTTGACCCACAAAGTGAATAATTCATGTATGGAGAGTTGGCTGTATTTAGTATTCCCACCCTTGTCTTTGAGCAGGTGACCAGCATGTATTAAGTGCTCACTATATGCCAAATGCTGCCCGGGGTACTGGGGGTAAAAAGATTTTTTTTTTTAAAGGAAATGGTACCTGCCCTCAAGGAGCTTACATTTAGTCTGTCTATTCTTTCTAGTAGAAACAATAGAGCAAGGGCAGCTAGGTGGTGCCTTGAATAGAGCACTGGCCCTGGAGTCTACTAGCCCTGTGATCTTGGGCAAGTCATTTAACCCCAATTGCCCTGCAAAAAGAAAAAAAAATTAGAACAAGATAGAAATCTCTTCATCAATAACATCTTTCTTTTCTGTGATACTATAAATACTGTTTTCCCTCCCATCCGTGCCTTTGAAATAGGATGAAAGCAGGGAAAGTATTAATTCTTTCCCCTATTTCACAGATGAAAAAACTGGGGTTCATAGAGTAAGTGTTCTATGCAAGGCCAAGGAGGAGCTAGCTGGAAGTGAAAACCCACCCTGGTTTCTCCATTAAACTCTCTTGCTATCTTCCTGCAGGGATTTGGTATATGAACTCTCCAGACCAGAGGGGGGCAGATCATTGGATTGCCTTGCTTGACCGCACTTTACACCCCCCCCCCCAAGATGGACATATAGAAACTAGAATGGATGTAGAATTTACTCTTTGGGGCAGGGACTGGTTTTTGTTTTGTCTTTGTAACCCTGGTACCTTAACACAGTGCTTCATAAATGCTAGTTAGAAGAAAAAAATCCCAATTGGATGCAATTTAATTATGATGACCAAAACTTGGCCTCTGAGAAGAGATGGGAAAATGTGCCTCCCTCCATTCTTTGTGTGGAGGGGTGGAGGGGAAACAGTATGGGTGTGGAGCCAGATGGGGGGGCTGGGGTGGTAAGTGTTCAACAGTTTTGCCCTCTGCTTTCCTCTTAGTTACAAAGGACAGCTCACTGAATAGGAGATGGAGAGGGATGTATTTGGAAGTGGAGGTCATAAGAAAAAAAACAGGGATGACAATTTTAAAATGTAATTGTAATGCTTATTATTTATAATATAATGGTCATTTTAATGTAAGTATAATTTTAAATGCTTATTAGATTGGGATTGTTCCACTGATTCACCAGGTCAAAGGATTTCGATCCCATTTGATGTATATGTTTTAAGTGATGAGGCTGGCAGAGTAATAAGCTAGGAGAGGTGATGTCTAAGATGAAACAAACCATGGCCCTGTCTTCACGTAACTTATAGTCTTGGGCAGAGGCTCTAAAACCATTTTAGGGGGTCTATGTTTTTAATGTTTTTGTTACTGGATCCTTCCCTTTGTAATCTGATACATTTTTATTTTATGCTGTGAAAACATGGTTCTGAGAAGTCCATAGGTTTTATCAAACTGTAACAAAGGCTTCTAGGACACCCTCCGCAAAAACTTTAGCATTTCTATTGTGCTTTAAAGTTAGCAACACTTTGCATACAGTGTCCTCTTTTCCTTTCCTTATTTGTCCCATTGCTGGTCTGCTGTATACCATAGTACCTCAGGCTTACCCCCTGCCATCTCTGCTCTATGTGTTGTCTTCCCCCATTTGGAATATAAGCTACTGGAAGGCAGGGTCTATCTTGTTTGCTTATATTTGCAGCCCCTGCACTTAGGTCAGTGCCTGGCACTTTCTAAGAACCTAATAAATCTCCTTCCTTCCTCCTTCCCTCCTTTTCTTCCTTCCTTTCCTTCTTTCCTTCCTTCTCTCTCTCCTTCCTTCTCTCCCTCCTTCCTTCCCTTCATTCCTTTCTTCCTTCCTTCACTTCTTCATTTCCTTCCTTCCTCCATTCTTTCCTTCCTCCCTTCCCTCCTTCCTCCCTTCTCTCTCTCCTTCCTTACTTCTCTTCTTCCTTCCTTCTTTTTTTCCTTTCTTCCTTCCTCCCTCCCTCCCTCCCTTCCTTCCTTCCTTCCTTCCTTCCTTCCTTCCTTCCTTCCTTCCTTCCTTCCTTCCTTCCTTCCTTCCTTCCTTCCTTCCTTCCTTCCTTCCTTCCTTCCTTCCTCCTCAGCTTGGGATAGTGGACAAAGAATTGGCCTCACAGCCAGAAAATCTTGAATTCAATCCTTGCCTCGGTCACATCTTGATTCTGTGACCTTGTACAAGTCACTTAACCACTCAAGGCAATTCTCCAAGATTGGAACATAGAGAGCAGGTGCCAACCTACATAATTAGGGAGAACTTCCTTACTGGGAGTTCCCTTTATAGCAATAAAAATCATGGGTCTAGTTAAAAAAAAATCTTGAAAAATCTCTTTGGGGTAGAAAATAATTTTATTAGGTTTTTCTGGATAGCCCAGTGGTGAGGGGTGGTTGGGGATGGGTGGTGTTTTCATTGGTGACCCTGTTGCTTGTCACTGGGGGCTGGGTAAAGGGTCTAAGTCTGGCAACTTGGAGGGGAGAATGTGATCGAAAATCTTCTCTCCATGTGTCCCCTTCAGGAAGAGTTCAGTCTATTTTGCCACATCTCCAAGGATTCCCAGGCTTTAGGATAGCCAGTCTGCCATCCCCTGCTTCCTCAGATCACCCTGCCACCCCCCAACCTGTCTGGAGAGCCCTCAGAGGCAGCAAGAAAAATGAGGGACTTTCAGGGGCAGCTGTGTTTTATTAACTCAGTCATAATGCCCCTAAAAATCCTTATTGTTCTTGCAATGTTCATCTGGCATCTCCATGGAGTAAGGGCAGCAGAGCACGGACTCCTGGGATTTCCTAGGAACGGAAAGAGAGTTCTGTAGGTCTCAACGTGTACCACTCTGGCCCAAAATCTGCGAGAGAGAGGATTCATGAAAACACAGCCATTTCTACAACAGGTAATCTGTGACTTTTTTGTGGAACATCCTCTAGGAGCGGAACAGCCATCTCCAAGAGAACCAGATTAGGCTGGGACCTGTGGAAGAAGCTTCAGAGTAAGTGTTTATACTGAAGGATAATGTGGACACCAAACAACCACACATAGATGGTTATAGAGGGAGTGCATCCATTTGGTTGGTTTTAGACAAATACTGCTAAAAGGGATTCTCCATAGACCATTTTGGACATTTCACGAGAGTGGAATGGGGTGTGATGGGTACAGTGGAAGGAGCTTGGCTTGGGTTCAAATCCTGACTCTTTGCTGCCTGTCTGACCTTGAAAAAGTCACTTCACTCTGGGTTTCAGTTTGCTCAAAGGAGCCATTCTAGGTAGCCCCTGAGGTCCCTTTAGAGCTATGATCATACATTCCTATGCAAGGTGGACTTTTCCAGAGGGGCCATGGCAATTCTGCATTGTACCCTGATGGTTACCTTATCTGTAAAATACAGCGGCTGCACTCTAGCGGAATGAGAGGGGGATTTCGAATCAGACTGCTCAGCTCTGATACATCCTACTCATGGGACTCCAGGCAAATCATTTCCCTCCCCCATTTCTCCATTTGCTCATCAGTAACATGAAAGATTAAATAAGATCAGTAGTTCTCAATTTTTTTACCTCAAGACTCTTTAAAATTATTGACAAATCACCAAAGAGTTTTTATTTATGTGGGTTATGTCTACCAATATTTTTAAAATTATATTAGCAATTAAAATGTCTTAGTATTATTATGAAAATATTTTTGAGTTCCTTGACATCTCTTAGACCTTCCGCAAACAGGCCAGGGTAATATTGCCCAATTCAAATTAAAACAGATCCCTTTAGGTCACATATTAATTAACTTAGGAAACCATACAGCAGCATGATGTTATATTGTAGTCTTACTTATTTTGTTCAATATTTGCCAGTTACATTTTAATCTGATTCTACCTCTACTCTGGCTGTGTGTTTGACACCTCTGGTCTCGGGGATCCCCAGAGGTCCTGGGACCACACTGGATTGGATAATCTCTAAAATTCCTTGTAGCTCTGAATCCTGTGATCCCATAAATCCTGTGATTATGAGAATTTCCTTCATGGGACTTGCTTCATGGGAACTGTCCACTTCTGCCATCCAGGTCTGTTGTTGGAATATATCAGGTTTCTGGGTTATGAATTGAAGTTTCTGTGATTTTTTTTTTCTTTTCTGAGGAGGGGACGTTCGTTCTTTCTTATGTAGTCCTCAATTCTTAGCTCCTTATGTATGACCACTGTTCTCTGTGGTAGGGGCATATAACAACTGAATTGGATTTAGGGTCCCTGGAGGATGCTCAATTTTTCTTTTTTGCTCAACATATTTTTTTATCCAGACCTATGTATTTAGATGTAACAGGCAGATGACTTTACAGTGTGGAAATGCCCTCCACTAATGAGGATCAGCAACTCATCTGTAACTTCATGGATTGTATACTTAGGGCTGGAAGGGAAGTTAGAGGTCACCTTGCCTTACCACCTCATTTTACAGATGAGGAAATTAATGCCCAGAGCTACAACATCACGAAAGTGGTAAGTAGCAGAGGCAGAATTCCAAATCCAGGCATGCGGATTTCAGATCTGACATTCTTCCTTAGAAAGATCTCTGAGAAATAGAGACTTTTATGGTCACACAGCAGATGTGACAGGGGCAAGACCTGAACCCAGATCTTCCTGTCTCCAAGCTCAGCTACCTCTTCTCTGTGCTTCTTTTAAAGTTCAATAAAAGGGAAGGAAAAAAATTTACACATTCACTTTATTATATATTTAAAAGGAATAGCAAGTTGTACATAATAGATGGGCTGTTTCATGCACAATCATCTTTTCTATTATACTGTGTTATAGAAATGCTTGTTTCATTCCACAGATTAAACAAAATTTTAAAATACAATAAATTCAATAAATAGGAACCAATCTATTCTTTCCTTCCTCCAAAAATAAAAGAGAAAAGAAAAAAACACACATGCCCAAACTCCAAAATCTCAAGCCAAAAATTACTATTCCCAAGATGTGGGAATGAAAAAAAAAAAGCATTGCCTCCTTGCCCAGCAGGGTAACATTTCCCAGAGACACAGAGAAGCAGGGCTCTGCCTGTTCCTTCTACAAAGCTTCTCTCTGTGGGCCTCAAATGGCAACAGGGAAATTCATCCGCCAGGTATTTCAGGGATACTGTTTCATCTTGTCTAATGTTCCGAGGCGCCAGTTCTCATTCTCTCATCATCTGGAAAAAATGACCATGTGCTCTCTAGGTCCCCGAGGCTCTGAGCTTGCCAATCACCCATCTGAGGCGGCGGGAGGCATCGCCTTCTGGGACTGTTCACCTCCTCCTCCCTGAAATCGCTCGCAGTCAGACTTCTCCTGCTCACTCTCACACAGTGGGTCTTCAAGAAGCAGCCTCTGTCTCCTGCCCTCGCTAGGCTCAGGCTTCCAGGAAGGAAGGGAAATGTGAACTTGCATCTATTTACACAGGGTGGGAGCAGGACAGGGAGCAGGGGGACTTCAGAACCAATTGTAAAATTTTCAGTGTGATCATTCATACCTTGGAAATCAGCAAATACTGCCAATCAGGGCTTGATTTATTGTTTTGTGGATCACCAAGACTTAAGAAAATGGCAGATAAAATGTCATTGATGCACATTAAACTTAAAAGGCTGCGTTTGTACATTTCTTCCCCTCAGGAAGCTGGTTGTTAAGTATTTACCAACGCACTCCTAGGTGGGAAAGTGGTGGTGGCTCACACAGTATGTAAAAGTAAATAAAATTTTATCCCACCCTGTGAGAGCATAAAAGATTGTGCCAATACCCAGGATGTGGCATAAGCTTTAATTGGTTTCTCCCCTCTTTCTATCTTCTGTTTCTCTATCTTTGCCTCTTTCCTTTGCCCACCCTTCCCCTCTCTTTGTCCTCCCCCTTACCCCTCCCCCTCTTCCTCCCTTTCTTTGCCCTTCTCTTTCCCCTCCCCCTTTATTTCCCTCCTCCCCTTTTCCCCTCCCC
>NW_027185798.1:24206466-24223184 GCF_028583685.1 Petaurus breviceps papuanus
CTCCCCCTCTATCTCCTCCCTCTCTTTTCCTCCTCCCCTCTTTCCCCCTCCCCCTTTATTTCCCTCCTCCCCCTCTATCTCCTCCCTCTCTTTGCCCTTCTCTTTCCCCCTCCCCCTTTATTTCTCTCCCCTCTTCCCCTCCCCCTCCCCCTGCCACCTCTCCACATTCCAATCTCATTCCCTGCTCCTTGCCTCTCTTTCCGTTTGTCCCCATCTCTCTGCCTGTCGTGCTCATTTATCCTTTCTCTTCTCACTTTACTTCCTTCTCTTATTTCAACTCAAGTTGCCCTCATCCATCCGATGTCTCTCTTACCCTCAACTCCTCCACCCATTCTCTCTTCTCCCTCAGATGCCCTTTCCTCAGCTTCCTTCCCCCCTGCCCCGTGCCCATCCACAAGGTGACACAGGTAACACAATTAGTTTTTTAAAACGATAAAATATAAAAATAAATAAATGGATGATTATGGGATATAGTAGAAAGACACTGGCTCAGTGAGTAAGAGGCCTTGGGGCTCGAATCTTGTATGTCATTTTACTAATCTGTGTGATCAGGCAGGTCGCTGAACTTGGGCCTCAGTTTCCTCATCTGTAAAAAGGACAAGTTTGGACTAGAGAGCTTCTGAGGCCCCTTCTTGTTTAACCCTGTGGTGTCTTGACCTTGGGCAGGGCATTTCAGTTCTCTGGATCTCACTGTCTTAATCCTTAAAACAAAGAGACTGGGTGCCATGGCCTCTAAGACCCCTTCCAGCCAGTGGCATGCTGGTAAATATTTACCAACTGGACTGGTGCGGGAGGGCATATATGCAGAATACACTTAATCTTCATTATTAACATTTGTACATCACTTTAAGTCCAATCAACAAAACTATAAATTAAGCCCCGGTTGGTAGCATTTGCTGATTTCCAAGGTATGAATGTTCACACTGCAGATTTAACATCCGTCTCTCACAAGCGGCTTTGAGCTGGCTCGAGCATTCTCCTGACTCCAGCTCTAGGGTCCTGGGGTCTGTAAATCAGTTATTATTTGATACCACATCAGGCTTGGGCATGGCTTGGTCCAGATTTGGACACCAGGCTGAATGAAGCTTATGCAAAGCTTTACTGTGTTCCTAAGATCCCTTAACCAATGACTCTCATCTATGACCCAGTGTAGATAATGCAGGTGACACATCTTTTGGACATGTGGAGGTGACATTCTTAATGGTGGACCTGCCTTTGGGGACTCTGTGGACATGGTGAGAGGGCTGCTGAGCCAGCTTTCAGAATTGTTCCAGGGGCTGTCCTAGCCTTAGAAGCCAGCCTCTCCCTCCCACCCCCCCATCCCCCGCCAGGTGCTCCCTTCTTCCTCTTCTCTGATTAGGGAAGCTGTCAGTAGCCATCCACCCTGGCCCAGCCAGGAGCTGCCGTCCAGGCTCCATGCCAGCACAGTGAGCTAACCACTGCATTGTCCCCTCCAGGAAGTGTCATGGCCAAAGCAGGGTGCAGGTGGGGGGTGAAGGGGGCGGTGCCGGGAGACGGCATTTCCCTGCTAGGCTCCTGCTCTGGCTACCCTGCAGATTGGGAAGATAAACCAGCCTTAGGGGTGGAGGATCACAGCTCCCCTCCTGACTTTGTGGCTGCTCTCCAGGCCCACGGGCTTCTACAGGGAGGGGCCCCAATAGCTCAGACCCAATCCCTCTCTGGCTTGGCATCATGCCTTCCCACCTCACCCTGGTCGGCCTGCTCCACCCCTGAACACCAGAGGCCAAACCTTTGTGGATTCTTTTTTTTTTTTAGCTTGAATTTTAAAAAAATTCTGAAGTAAACACCAAATTTTTAAAGCATTTCCATACACGTAGCAGACTTTTTTTGCAAAAAGGGTATTCTATATGAAATGTGAAACTCCATTTCATACCACTTATTTTTTTTTTAATCTGATAGCCTTTATTTTCAAAACTGTCCTTCTTGTCTGTGCTTCCTTCTTTTCTGTGCATTTTTAAAAATATTATAACAGCCCTCTTATTTTTCATTACTATTGCTAATCTTCTGACCCCCCCCCCCAGTTTCCTCCACCCCTGTTAAAAATGGAAAGAAAAGGCCCTTGTAACTAATAAACATAGTCAAACAAAAAACATGACAGCCATGTCCAAAAATATATGTCTCTTTCTGCACCTTGTATCTCTGTCAGGAGTTGGGCAACATTCTTCATCACAGGCCATCTGGAGATATGGTCGGTCATTTGCAGATTGATTTTTCAGACCTTTTTCCTTTTCCCTTAATGCCCTCTGCCTGCTAAAAGCCACCTTGCCCCACCCATCCCTTCAGAACCATTTTCAAAAGCAGGCCTGAATGGAGACCCTAAAGTCAGCCCCCTTCTGTCCCATTCCAGCTATGACTTGATTCATTTCCCCTTATCTTCTCAGGAGCTCAGCTCAGTCTCATCAGAAGTCCTTTGGGCTTAGGAAGTAGATAGAGCACCAACCTTAGAGTTGGGAGGACCTGAGTCCAAATCTGGCCTCAGACACTAACTGTATGACCCTGGGCAAGTCACTTAAGCCTGAACTATATTTGGACTAGGGATAGCATCTGCCTTCTCCTCAGGATTATAAACTAGTAGATTCAGACCTAGAAGGGACCTTAGAGGTCATGGGACTCACCATCCCTGTTTTATAGATGAAGAGACAGAGGCCCAGACTGATTAATTAAATTAATTAAAATAACTTGTTCAAGGTCAAAAGATCATCCATAGAAGCCCACTAGTCCAACCTCCTCACTTTACAGATGAGGGCACTGAGCCTAGGGAGGCCCAGTGATTTACCCAGTGTTTCATAAGTAGTAAGTGTCAGAGGCAGGATTTGAACTCAGATCCTCCTGACTCCAGGGCCAGTGCTGTATCCACTTTGCCACTGAGATGCCTCTTCCTTATTTCTGGAGCCTGAATAGGTAGTGACTTTCTCTCTGCTCTCAGCCATTTCACTGTCTAATATCCATCCCCTACTCACCACTGCCCCTTCCTGCCTCAGACCCTTTGCCTTCCTCTGGGTTACAAATACCATTCCCCTAGTGGGAAAGGGCCTTTTTTAGCTCCAGCCTGACAAGCAGAGACATAGCCCCCACTGAGGCGTTCCCCGGACGAAGGCCAGTGAAGTCAAGATGAGGCAAAGTGTTTCTCTTTGCTTGCCAGTCTCCTTCTGACGACCAGGCAGCACCGTGGGCAGCCTGTGGGCTGTTTGGCTCAGTTGGACTCAGGGGTGGGAACAGTCTTATCTCTGTGTTTTTGAATCACACCAGCCTCAAGCTCCAAGCGGGTTTGAATTCCAACACTACGACAGGGGGCTGGACCCGATGACTTCTCTGGTTCCACCAAATGATGTTGTGGATGTAAAGACTAATAAGAAACATTGTACCTGCTGGAGCGGGGAAAGGGAGCCTGTAGGTGAGCTGGAGAAGGGCTGTAAGGATGCCGGCAATGCCTTTATAGGTAGAAGAGGCTTCATCGGTGCACCCTGAGGATCATGGGATCGTTCCAGCTGACTGACAGCTGAGGCCTTCAGTGTGTGTTGTCTTCCCCATTAGACACTGAACCCTGCCTCCCTTTTCTCTGTGTCTCCTCAATGTGCGTTGCACATTGTCTAATAAATGCTTCATTCATTCATTCATAGAAGCCTTGACAAATTTAGACCCAAAGAAGAGGTAAGAACATACACCTTGTTCCCATCATTGCAAAAGTTGGTGCAAACTATGGGTGTGGAATATTACAAATATTGTCCAACATGGTTTATGTGTTGACTGCTTTTGCTGAATTGCTTTCCCTTTATCTCTTTTGATTTTTTTTTAAATTAAGATTATTTTTTTCCAATCAGTGAACCACCTCCTGCTTCCTTCTTTCCTTTAAACTTTGCTGTAAGAAAAGGCTTCCTGGGGTGGGGAGAAGAGAAGTGTACGTGCATATTTGTTTTTTGGGGGTTTTTTGCTTTTTTTTTTTTTGGAGGGCAACTGGGGTTAAGTGACTTGCCCAAAGTCACATGCCTAATTTTTGTGTTAAATGTCTGAGGCCAAATTTGAATTCAGGTTCTCCTGACTCCAGGGCCGGTGCTCTACTCACTGTGCCACCTAGCCACCCCTGTACATGTATATTTGGAAATGAAAACCAGGCATCAATCAAAGTTACATGAAAAATGAAGAGTTATGGTGGTCACCGTCCCTTCAAGATTTCCAAGTACCATGGTCTTTTGGGTGGGACCAAAAGATGGGTCATACAACAATAGACATTTGTGATAGGTAAAAGACTTCAGGATTCCAATCCATCTGGTGACATGATGACTTCAAGGGACTGAAGGTGAAGTGGTGTCCCCTATCTCTGCAGGGAGGTGGGGGACTGTGAGGCATCCATCGTTAGACAAGGACAGCATGAGTCCTATTGAGAGGGCAGGGGCAGTCACTGAGAAATGATGATGTAAAAAGAGCTTTGGTGAGGAATTTAAAACAAATAGGAACAATGAAAAGAACATATTGTAAAAGACTGACTATATTTCCCTCCCTCCTATCCAACCTCCCATTTGTTCTATTCTCTGTATACATGGGCTTTGGCATCAGAGGCCCTGGGTTCAAATCCACCTATGACATTTACCATTTGTGTGACCACAGACAGGTTACTCACCCTTCCTTGGCCTCATCTTTTTTGTTGTTATTCAGTTATTGACCTGATCTGAGGTTTTCTCAGCAGAGACACTGGAATGGTTGGCTATTTCCTTCTCCAGCTCATTTAACAGATGAAGAAACTAAGGCAAACAGGGGTAAGTGACTTGCCTAGGGTCAAACAGCTAGTAAGCGTCTGAGGCCAGATTTGAACTCAGGAAGATGAGTCTTCCTGACTTCAGGCCTGGTGCTCTATGCACTATGGTACCACCTAGCTGCCCTGACCTCAGTTTATCCATCTGTAAAATGAGATTGGACTGGCTGGTCTCTGAGGTCACCTCATGTTCTACATCCAGGAACCCATGAAAAGACATGTATGATTGACCAGGAAGGAAGGGAGAGGCTCAGGAACAGCACCAGGGTTGAAGTGGGGATTTTGCCACATCCACTGCCCTTAGCTAAATGGTCACAGTTGGGGAATCTATGCTATTTCTTCACAGTGTTAGAAAGCACCCTGGAGTCGTCTGGTTCAGCCCCCTAATTTTTTCGAGGATGTAACTGATTTCCAGGTTGACAACCCCAGCCAGGCACCAACATGCTGGGTGGCAATCTGGCCACCTAGGTGGTTACTGACTGTGTGACCTGGGCAGGTCACTTACCCTCTCTGGCTCAGTTTCCTCATCATAAAATGGAGAATTTGGACTGAATGACCTCGAAGGTCCTTCTCAGTTCTAAATCTAGGACCTTATGAGCCCCAGGTGGGTGGGTGGGTGGCCTAATCTGAATGACTCAGCATCTGGCAAATTCAATCATAAAATCTCATAGCTGGAAGGGACCTCACAAGCCATCTAATTTAGGGGTTCTTAACCTGGGGTCCATGACCTTTTTTTAAATAAAATATTTTATAGCTCTATTTTAATGTAATTGATTTCCTTAGGAATCCTATGAGTTTTAATTTATGCATTTAAAAACATTATCCTTTCAGTGGAATAGAGGACTTTCAAGCATTCTTGCTGAAAAAACCAGAGTTGAATGGAAAATTTGACATTCAGATACAAGAAGCAAGAGAAGCATGAGAAGGTAAACAGGGAAAAGAAATCATAAGGAACTTATCAAAGTTGAACTATTAATATTCCTACATGGAAAAAAAATAATTGTAACTGATGAAACTTTTCTCAGTATGAAAATAGTTGAAGGGAATAGAAATATATATATATATGTCTATATCAGAGGGTATACAGGCATATGAATACATATGTGAATGTGTGTATATATGTTTACAGATATACATAGACAGAGGGCACAGGACCAAGTTAATAGGAAGGGATACTACTTAAAAGGTGAAATTAAGAGGTGAGAGAGCAATATAATAAGAAGAGATAGAGAGAGACAGAATGGGGTAAACTATCTCATATAGAAGAGGTAAGGGAAAATGGTTACAATGGAGGGGAAGAATAGGAAGACAAAAGGGAAGGGGTCAACCTTATTCTCATTGAATTTGGCTCAGGGAGGGAATGAAATACACACAAAATAGGGTATCTCACCCTCCTGAGTAGGGGGGAAGGGGATGAGGGGGGGTGGATGGGAGGGCAGGCTGGGGGGGGGGAAGTTGGGAGCACCCACTTTTGAAAAGGGATGGCATCAAAGTAGAGAATAGAACAAATGGGAGGTTGGATAGGAGGGAGGGAAATATAGTCAGTCTTTTACAATATGTCTTCTATGTTAATGTTTTGCATTAGCTACACATGTACAACCTATACTGAACTGCTTATCTTCCCAGTAAAGGTGGGTGACAAGGGAGGAAGGGAATGAATCTGGAATTCAAAGTTTTAAAATCAAATGTTTAAAATTATATATATATATATATGTATATATATATATATATATATATATTATTAATACTATTTTACATGTAATTGGGAAAGAAGATATACAGGCATTGGGCACAGAGATCCACCATGCCCCTACTGGAAAAGTCGAAGGGGGTATGGGAGAAGATATGACAGAGAGCAGAGTGGAGAAGGGGATATCCTGTGGGACTGCTATTTTGGGGCGGTGGGTAGGGGAAAAACGGGGAGAATATTTGTAACTCAAAATCTGGCAGAAATGAATGATGTAAATCAGAAGTTAATAAAGCATTTGAAAAATAAAAAAAAAAGATGCAAGCAGTTTTGTTGACAAACCAATCCCCATTGAGAGAATCGATACTTAGTCCCTGCAATTCTGTAACAATATTGCTACCATCTAGTTATTTTTGTTCCTACTTTGCAGATTAGAATGAAATTCACTTTCCAATATTATTACTCAACAGAAAAAAAAATGTTATTTTTTCCCAATTAATTATTTACTATAAGGTTGTAATTAATCAAATAAAATATGAATAAAAAAGTAAAAAAAAAACCACACCATTATCCTAAGAATGGCCTCAGAGGCTTTGACAGACTCTCTGCCCAAGGGGTCCAGGACACAGAAAAGCTTGATCTAGAACTCTCAACCTAGCCCAACCTTTATCTAAGCAGGGTTGCCCCTTATACAACTTTCACAAATCATGCTGCTTTTACGAGGAAATCACCAGTGGTTGGCCTTCAAGCCAAGAAGATCTGTGCTCCAGTCTCACTTCAGAAACATATTGGGCAAAATCCTTCTTAGTGCTTTATTCACCTCTTTGAGAGTTCAAGAGGCAAAAAAGGTATTGACCTGTATTGGTGGAGGGAGTTTCCTCATCTGGGAATTCCCTATTTCACTGACGTGTCTGTAATGTCAATGAAATTACAGGTCCTATCCCTGGTTTTTTTTTTCTCTTATGAAACCCCAAATCTGCTTCTCTGCAACACAATTCTCTTGCTCTTAGGTGAGCTCCCTGAGTCCCGCAGGACAAGCCTACTCTCTTTTTCATAGGGAAGTCCTTTGTATAGGTAAAGGCAGATATCACATCTATCTTCTCTTCACTCTTTCCATCTTTCTCTTAATACTTCTCTCTAAATATCCTCGGTTCCTTCAACAAAGGAAAATGTATGTGGTATAATTTTCAGCTCTACCCCATCTTCTCTTAGCACCCTCTTCTAGTGGTGGTCCAGCCTATCCATGCACTTCTAAAATGCAGTGCCCCAACAATGCTCATGCGGCATCCTGATCGGGGCAGGGTGTACCTGGCCACCTTTGGGGAAAACATCCCACTCTGCTGGAGTATCTTCCTGTGAGCATCCAAGGAATGGGATGCAGATCTGGGAGCATATAGAAAAAAAGAGAATATGCCTGTACCCAGAAAAGGACAGTTTGTGCGGAAGTGTACAGTAAGTATTTGGGGACACAATGATAGCAGTGATGCTGAATTACTGCATTTCATCTATTCCCTTTTGTATTTAGATTTAAGTTAAATTCAACAATTACTATAATTATGCGAAAGCACTGTAATTACAGTTAGAGGTTTCAGGCAGTGGTCAGACTGGTGGGATTTTACATTTATAATAAAAGATCTAGACCTGCAAGGGATTTCAGAGGTCATCTAGTCTCTCAAAATACTCTCATTTGACAGATGAGGAAACTGAGGCCTACAGAGATGGGGTGACTTATGAAGTTTGCACTGCTAGTAATGAATCATGGGACCATGGAAAGGACCTCAGAGGTCATCAGTCTAAACCCCCTTCATTTTACATATCAGGAAACTGAGGTTATGACACACTGGAAGTAAGACTTTGGGCAGAAAGGAGAGAAGTGAGGAGGAGGGAAGGAAAGACTCCCCCAAGTCAGGCAGGTCTCGTCAAAGTCCCTTCTCTGTGCTGTGCTCCTCCCAACCTTGGTGACTTCTATTATTGCTGCTTTCCCAGCCTATAATTTCCTTAATTTGGAATCTAAGACCTTTGAGGGTGGCTAGGTGGCTCAGTGTATAGAGTGCCAAATTTGGCCTCAGATACTTACTGGCTGTGTGACCCTGGACTAGTCACTTCACCCTGTTTGCCTCAGTTTTCCCATCTACCAAATAAGCTGGAGAAGGAAGTGGTAAACCACTCTGTACCAAGAAAACCCTAAATGAGGTCATGAAGAGTTGGACATGAACAAGAAGAAGAAGGCCACCTTTAAAGGACCTAGTCCAATCCACATGAGTAGGCATCTACTCTACACATTTCTGACAAGTGGTTCTTTTTCCTTTGCCTCAAGATTTCCAGTGACAGGGAATTCATAGTAGCAGATGACTCTAATTTTGAGGGGGAAAATTTTCCATTAGATTGAGTCCAAACCAAATCCTTTTTTGAGTTCCACTATTCCTCTGAATTCCGTCCTCTGGAACTACACGATGCAAAGTGAGGTAAGCTGAATCGATCTCTGCCTCTTATGTGATCTTAGACACATTATTTGACCTCCCTGGACCTCAGTTCCCTCCCATCTGAAATGAGATCATTGGGTCAGGTAATCTCCCAAGTTCCCTTCTGGCTCTGACATTTCAGAGTCATTATCGATGACTGATCATGCAGTTTAGCTCAATGGCTCAGGTTAATCAGAGCCCTCCCTTACTCTAAAAGGGATAGAGAGGGGGAGGTGAGAAATGTGTGACCAGGGTAGCTGTAGCTTATTCTAGAGAGCAAGTCCCACTTTAAAAGTCTGTGCCCTGAGAATAGAGATGGACTTGTTCCCATTACAAATAGGTCAGTTACAGCTCCAAGAGTATACTGGCTGCAGTGAAAGTCTCTCTCCCTCCTGAGGCTTTCTGGGGAACATGCTTTCTTCTCTGACTGTGGGTGCCACTTACAACCAAACAGAAGGAAGTTCTAAAACAATGAGTTTAAAAGTAACCAGGTTAACTGAATGCTGTGGAATTATTATGACAAAGTTTATCCTCAAAGACAAAATATGAGATGGTACCTTCCTGCCTTCTTTGCAGAGCTGAGGGATTATGGGTCTTCCATGCATGGAATTCAGTCCCTCCTTCTGCTTGCCTCAGAGTTGTTCCTTTAAGAGGTTCAGGCACCATCTTCTGCATGAAGATCTGAGATCTCCCAATCAGCAGTGTCCTCCCTCCCCAATTCCCTTGTATTTAACTCCCTAATCTATGTATTTTTGTACACACT
This sequence comes from Petaurus breviceps papuanus, assembly GCF_028583685.1. Classification (NCBI taxonomy): domain Eukaryota; kingdom Metazoa; phylum Chordata; class Mammalia; order Diprotodontia; family Petauridae; genus Petaurus; species Petaurus breviceps. The sequence goes on from NW_027185798.1 coordinate 24,216,150, forward strand.
TTATTTTAATTGTATATACATATATACACACATATCTCTATGTATTTGTTGTCTCCTTCCCCCATTAGAACTCATGCTCCTTGAGAGTAGGAATTGTTGCAGTCTTTGTACTTCTGTCTCCAGCAACAAGCACAGTGTCTGGTACAAATTACTGTTTTTAGTCATGCCATGACCCCATTTGGGGTTTTCTTGGCAAATTACCTGCTTGAAAATACTTGTTGATTGACTGACTTATGAATGTGGAATTCCAAATATAGTTTTTTAGTTGTGTGGCTGAGATGGACTTCCTTGATCTTTTTTTAATCCTTTATTATAAAGAATGGCTCTTTGGGAGGTAGAGGGGAGAATATTATACTTGGAAATGTAGGTTTAAAAAGATGTTATTAATAAAATTAAGAGCCCAATAAAGATGTACGAACTTATCCTTAACTCGCTGACTCTAAAAGTCAAATTTCTTACTGCACATTCTATTGTCAGCAGAAGGATGAGAAAAAGGTGTTGATTTAATGCACAGCAAAGACACTGAACATGCTGTATAAAGGGTGCATCCTAAAAATTTTTAATAAAATGAATAAAAATTTATTGATAAAAGATTAATTGAAATTAAAAAAAATTAACTGGGCTATGAGAACAAAACCTTTGGATAAATGTGAAAGACTCAGGTCCTGAGAGTAGCTCATTCCTTCTGGCCCACTCTGATAGGATTGTTCCAGTGAGTTTGGGGGAGCATGGGGGAGGAGAGAGCTGGGGCATGTTCAGAAGGGATAGCTGGGCTTGGGGAGCCCTCCCAGTGGTGCCCTTGTCTCTAAGCAAGGCTCCCTGTGCCTGGGGCTCCTGGCTGCCAAGGGGATGAGCGACGTGGTCACCAGTTCAGGGAGCTTGGATTAGGGAGGCTGTTTTATTTGTGTCTCGATGAGCTAAATGACCTGGACATTGTAATCTAAGGAGAGCTCGTTCTTCCCTGGCGTCCTTCCTGGGAGTGGCAGGCTGGATATAGGATGGCACCAAGCAGGACTTAGGCATTCCAGGCACATCTCTGAGCTCATCAGGGTGTCTGGCTGCTGGCAGGTACAAGAAAGCTTGTAGGAGCCAGTGTGAAACAAAATGCATGTCATAGGCACGGTGCCCAGTCATATTTATAATGAGACTGGCATGTGCTTGTGCCAAGGCTCAGTTTGAGACCACCTAGTTTGAGGCCTCCTTTGTGGCTGTAACCCATGATGACTGTTGGAGACCTTTCCCCAATTCCCCAAGCTGGGGACTTGGTCAATACTTGACTCTCCCCAGTTTTACTGAGGAAATTGTCTAGATGACTATGGGACAAGGACCAGGGGCCCCAGCTGCACTGTTAACCAGCTTTGTCCCATTGGTTAGGCCCTTTCACTTTCCTGTGACTCATTTCCTTACACTGTAGAAGGAAGGAACTGAAATGGTGTCACAGAGTCAGACAGACTGAACACAACAATGGTGTCTCTCAGTCGCCTTCCAATCCCAGTGTCCTGTGATTACTCTCATCGTTCTATTATGACTCAGGAAAAAGAACCACTGGTCACTGGGGGCCAGCAGTCCTACCCCAAGGTCTCCCACCTCCTCTGACTCTGTTTCTGACCTGTCCCAGAGTCCTTGCTGCATGTGTAATGATGGGTAAGTCAGTGGGCTTTTCCTGAGCCTCTCAGATGTAAAAGGAGAGGATTGGCCTAGATGGGCCGTGGGGTCTTTAATCGTGTTATGATCCTGTGGAAATTCAGGATGCTCAGATTCAACCATGTCTGATGGCCTAGTAGTGGGAATGAAAGAGGCAAGAGGGGAGAGAAAGGGAAGAGGGGGGAAGAGGAAAGGAGGGGGGAAAGACAGAGACAAAGAAAGGAGAGACAGAAAGACAGAAAAGGAAAGAGAGAGGTTAAACAGACACACAGAGAGATAAGGGAGAAAGAGACAGAGAGAGAGGAGGGGGAGGAAAGAGACAGGAAGAAAGAGAGGAGAAAGGAGAGAGAGACAGAGAAAGACAGAGAGAAGAAAGCCAGACAGGGAAGAGAGAGAGAGAGAGAGAGAGAGAGAGAGAGAGAGAGAGAGACAGGGGAGAGACAGAGTGAGGGGAGAGAGATACAGAGAGAAACTTTTTGCCCCTAGAATACAAATAACTGTCTCTGTCTGCAAACTTGGCTTGTTTATTTACAAGTCAGAAAGCAGCTAGGTCCCCAAGCAAACTCGTGGCTGAGTTCAGGTGATCTGCCCTTAGAATTGAAGGAGCCTGGAGCCATTCTGTCCCCCTCCAGTATTCCTGTCTGTCCAGCAGCTCTCACTGAGCTGGGGATGAATTGCAGTAGCATATGGCTGGGAACTGATGGCTGCCCCACAGCTGTAAATCTCCTGAGAGTTTGTCATCGGTCTGACCATTTGAGTCACATCGGATGGAAGCCTCTGCTGTCAGCATTTTCAATGAGGTCCTGGAAAGGAGCTGGGCCCCTGCCCAGTCCCTCCCTCTTGCCTTCTACCAACTACCCTTTTCTCATAGAATCACAGAATGTCAGAGATCAAGGGGCCTCGGAGTGTAGAATGTGGGGACTCGTTAGAGATGGAAGGGACCTGAGAGCAGAAATCATGGAGCAAGCACTGCGAAGGCACAGCAAGGGGGTGGGTGTCCTAAGAGCCCAAATCCTTGTAGGCAGCTTGTCACAGCATTTATAGTTGTAGTCCTCAGGGGGGAGCCACAAAGGGCTGTGGCTAACCTTCCTAACCTTCCCATTCCACAAAGCAAATAAATCAGGGAAATGGGCTCATGGTTGATGTTATGTGTGTCTCCCTAAAAGAGGCATTCATTCCTATGAGTGTGTTAAACGCAAACTCACTTCCCTCTGTGAGGAGGTGAAAAGACTCGAGGAATATTTCTCTATGCTCCCACTTATGAGAGAAGAGAAAGGATTCCTAGACAGGTGGAAGAAATAATTTACAAAGAAAGTCAGGAAGAAAAAGATTCAGAGGAGTTGGAGGGGAAGATAAACCAAAAGCATGATGCTGGAAAGTGGAAGGATGTAATTCCTGGGAAAAAGGGGAGAGGAGACAGAAGCAATAGACCTCATACAGTAAGAACAGGCCTCTTCCTTTAGAGGGTGGCTCTGGGCTAACAGCATCCTGTTCAACAAACAATTCAGTACAACAAATGTGTTAAACATTTACTATGGAAAAGGCCCTGTGCTGGATACTGAAAATACAATGATAAAACCTAACACAATACATGCTTTCAAAGAGTTTAAATTCCATAGGTACTAACAGATGAATGAAAGTATTGATGTGAAGAAACGGCCATGAGGGAATCTGTCTTTGACCCAGGGAAGAAGAGATACAGGAATGGGGATGGTTCCCTGCTTAGGCAGTGGCAAGCACATCCAACAAGGCCATTTGTAAGGTGTGCTTGTCTTTTATTCATTCAACAACCATTAGTAATAATTCTCTTTTTCCTGGGCTTCTCTCAGCAATGCATGGTTGGTTATAAGATAACTCCAAAAGACTCACGATGGAAAGAGACATCCATATCCAGAGAAAGAGCTACAGAGTTTGATTGCAGATTGGAGCAAATTGCCCTTTTTTTCTGTTTTATTTTGTTTTGTTTCTTCTTTCTCATTATTCACTCCATTGGTCATAAACCTTCTTTACAACTTGACTAATGTTTAATGTGAAGGTATTTGTAGATCCTATATTTGACTGCATGCTGCCATGGGGGGTGGGGGGAGGGGAAGAGAAGAAGGGGGGAGAAAATTTGAAACTCAAGGGATTGTGGAACTGAATGTTGTAAACTAAAAGTAAACAAATAATTTTTTTAAAAAAGAATTATCTTTATGTAGACTGCTGTGCTGAAGGGTGGAAGAACTAAAGTTTGGATAAGAAAGGCTATTTCAGAGTTCTTCATGAGGCTTATAGTCTAGTGTTCATGGAAGATCTGGGGGGAGGGGAGGCATAAAGTGGCACAGAGTACAGAGTACTGGATTCAGAGTCAGAAAGACCTGAGTTCAAATCCTGATTCAAACACTTACTCACTGTGTTTGCTCTTTCCTTATCTATAAAACAGCTAATAATAGCACCTACCTTGAAGGATTGTTATGAGAATCAAATGAGAAGACGTATATAAAGTGCTTTACCATTAAACCCTTTTATTAGAAGCTACAAATACAAGTCACAATATGTGATACAGAATTTCAGTGGCACCTCAGGGGCCAACTCATACCTGAAAAAGAATGCTCTCTCCAGTGTACCTGATAACTATGCTCATTCAGCCTATGAGAAGGCACTCACCCTTGCAAAGCCATCCATTTCACCTTTGGACAGCTCCCCATATTGGGAAGTCATTCTTCAGACCAAGCCAGAATTTGCTTCTATGCAATGCTGACCCCTCCATCCTGCCTTCTGGGGTCAAAGGGAGTAGAGCAAATCTACTCCCTTTTCCAGGTGACAGCTCTTCAAATATTTGGAGAATTGGAGAATCATAGATTCTAGATGAATAACCCTCAAGGGCTATCTACTCCAACCCCCTTCATTTTACAGATGAGGAGAGAGATGGGGAGAAATTTTGGGATTCAAAACCTTGTGGAAATGAATGTTGAAAACTAAAATAAATAAATAAACTTTAACTATGTTATGGATGAGGAAACCAAGTGACTTTCCCAAGGTCATGCATGTAAGAATTGGTGGAGGTAGTATATAAACCTAGGTGCTGGGACTCTCAATGTAGCTTTGCACAAGATGGCTCTCATGTCCATCTCCCCTTCTCCAAAGTCTTCTCTTGTCCAGATTAAATATTTCCATTTCTTTCAACTAATCCATCTCAAGACTCTTAGTCATCCTGTTTGTTCTTTTCTGGATACTCCCTGGTCATCAATTCTCTTCCAAAAATGTGATATGCCTCAGATGCTTACTAGCTCTGTGACCCTGGGCAAGTCACTTTAACCTGTTTGCCTCAGTTTTCTCATCTGTCAAATGAGGTGGAAAAGGAAATGGCAAACCACTCTAGTATCTTTGCTAAGAAAACCCTAAATGGGGTCATAAAGAGTTGGACATGACTGAAAACACAACAAAACAACAATAAAATATGGTGTCCATATGAACCCGATATTCAGATGGCATCCAAGCAGGGCAGAGTATGGATTTTTTCACACAAATGAAGACTTTTACCATGATGGTGTAAATATGACTTCATAGGCATCACCAAGATTTCATGGCATGAGACTCATAACACTATTACAGTAATGGAAGTATATTCCTTACTCAAAAGAAAAAAAGATCTGATATGAGGAATTTGGGGTGGCATTGTATGAAAAGAAGACATATACTTGTCCAATGAAACTTTTTTTCAAACAGCAAAAATCCACCTTCTTTCCTTTCTTCACCCCAACCCTTTTAGAAGAAAAAAAGGACAAACCTCTGTTGCAATTTTCCCAACAGCTTTTGTCAAATAGTGAGTTCTTATCCCAGAAACTGGGGTCTTTGGGGTTATAATCCTTCTTTACAACATGACTAATGTTCAACATGAAGGTATTTATAGAACCTATATTTGATTATATGCCACCATGGGGGGAGAGGGGAGGAGAGGGAGGAAGAGAAAATTTGAAACTCAGGGGATTGTGGAACTGAGTATTTACTAAAAGTAAATAAAAAAAATTTAAAACCCCCCGGTTGCAAACATACAAAGTTAAGCAAAATAAATTCCTGAATTGGGCATTATCTAGAAAAAAAAAGAATTTATCTTTGAGAACAAAATCACAGTGGAGAGCATTTGGAGAAGGATAAAAAGAGAGGAATAGTGGTTATATTTTTTGCAGTACTCTACTGTACTACAACTCATTCAGCCAGCTGAAGACTATGGATGATGCTTTTGTTGATACAAATCACGAAAGTGATATTATGGGGCAACTTTATCTAAGATACATACATATCCTTCTAATAAGAATAGCACATGTAATAAATTTTTTGATAAACTTTAAAATAATTCCATCTCTTAGAAAACAGAAGTGAGGAATTAAAACTATTACTCTGGATCTGATTGAAACCCAAAAGGAGAATCTGATTAGGAAAACAGGAGCAGCAGGAACCCTGGGAGAGAGTATCATTGTCATTTTAGGGTTTGCAATACTCAATGTTCCATAGGCATAGTTAGTCATGTGCCCTAGATTTTAAGAATACAGATTTTTAAAAGTTTTTTTAGAGGTACAATCCTATGACCTAAGACGCTAAAAAGAGAAAAATTATTTTAAAATCATTTAAAAGGGATAGAAGGGTCTCAAAAATGATATTCTAATAAGACAGCTAAAGATAAGACTGTGGAATTATAAAATGTTTTCTGTCTTTAAGTTTCTTTCAAGTTTTATTGATGACTCTTGTTTTTATATTATCATCATGTCCAATTTTATTCCCCTCCAAACCCCACAGCTAGTGAATCTTTCCTCAGAACAAAATCGCTGAACAAAACCAACTAACCCAACATCTGCTTCTGACAACATATGCAGTATTCCATACATAGTCCTCCACCTCTTCCAGGAAGGAGCCTAGGATTTAGAACTGGAGAGGACCTTGGGGAGCATTTAAGAGATGCAGTATCTCCTAGTAGGTAGCATTCTAGAGCTGAGGTCAGGGGTCCTCTACTCTGATACTACTTTAGAAAGCTGTATGGTCATGGGCAACTTCCTGAAGCCTGATTTCTCATCTGCAAAATGAAGATATTGATACTTTCACAATCTGCCTCACAGGTTGTTGTGAAGAAAGGGCTTTGAAAGCCTTAAAGGTCTATATAGATGGGAATTTGATGATGATGATGATGTCCATTATTCTAATTTTACAACTGTAGAGACTGAAGATCAGAGAAGCCCTCGGATGATTGACTTAGAGGTGGAAGGGCCCTTAGGGGCCACCTAGTCCAATTCCCTCATTTTACAGATAAGGACATTGAGACTCTGAGGTTAAGTGCCTGCCCAAAAAATCATGCTGGTGAAGTGGCAGAGCTGGGCTGCTTAAGTGACTTGGATAAGGTTACACAACTATGTAAAT
>NW_027185798.1:24223194-24231837 GCF_028583685.1 Petaurus breviceps papuanus
GTCCTAACTGTAAAGTCCCATACTTGGGTTCAAAAAAACAACAGCACGTAAACAGGATGAGCAAGATCTGGCCCAGCAGCAATTAATGTGGAAAAGTCTTAAAGGTTTCTGAACACTCAGAAACTCAATATGAGTCAACGATGTGAAGGGACTGTCCAAAAATATGAGGTTGGGCTGTGTTAACAGCTGACTGAGGATCCAAGCAAGGGATGGATGCCTGTTCTCTCTGCTGTTTAGACAAAATCTGTGGTAGCTCATATGTTTCTAGGCAACACTTTTTGAGTAGACATTAACAAGCTGGACAAAGAGAAAGAGGTTGGTGAGATTGAATTAGAAGACATGTGGATAAATGGTGAATGAATAATGAAGGAGCTGTTGAATCAGGAGAAAAAGTGTTACCTCCCCTCCATGGGTAGTGTGAGAATCAGGTGAGATCATTTGTATTTACAAGGGCTTTGAAAAAGATAAAGGACTAAATAAATGTAAGCTATTGGATCATCCTTCCTCCCTACCCCAATAATTACAGACACCCACATGGACTCACTACACAAGTGGGCGTGCGCCCACACACACCCTCCAAAATGACAAAGGAGCTGGGGATGTTTCAATTAGAGAAAAGAAAGGGATGGGGAAGAGGATGAATATAATGATGGTCTTTAGATAGCCAATCAACATTTATTAAGGACCTACTATGTGCCGGGCTCCGTGCTAAGTTCTAGTGATACCAAGAAAAGTGAAACACAACCACTGCTCTCAATTACAGTCTGATGGGAGAGCCAACACACAAACAGCTCACTATGTGCCAACGGAGAGGTGTCCAGGGTAAGCTAGAGATGGTCAACAGAGGACGGGGAAGGCGGGGAGGAGGCTTACTATCTGAATGGCTGCCATGCGGTTGTTTGTAAAAAGGGGATCTCTGTATACATGTAGGACAAGACAATGTGAAGCTGCAGGTTTCTTAGCAGGACAACTTGCTTGTGGTAAGTTCAACCTGTAATTTTCAAAATGTTTCTGCTTTGTCTATACTTCTTTTTGGCCTTCCTTCTCTTCTCTTCTCTTCTCTTCTTTATTATAAAAATACTTTAATGGCCCTTTTTTCTTTCTTTGTTCCTTCCTCTTTTCTTTCCCTTTCCCTTCTTTTCTTCCTCTCTTTCTTCTCCTTTTCTCTCTTCCTCCCTCTCTCCTGTATTTCCTTCCTTTCTCTCCCCTCTTCTTTCCTTCCTTCTTTCCTCCCTCCCTTCCTTCCTTTTTCCTTCCTTTATTTCCTTCTTCCTTCCTTCCTTTCTTCCTTCCTTCTTTTCTTCCTTCCTTCCTTTCTTTCTTTTTTCTTCCTTCCTTCCTTTCTTCTTTCTTTCTTTCTTTCTTTCTTTCTTTCTTTCTTTCTTTCTTTCTTTCTTTCTTTCTTTCTTTCTTTCTTTCTTTCTTTCTTTCTTTCTTTCTTTCTTTCTTTCTTTCTTTCTTTCTTTCTTTCTTTCTTTCTTCCTTCCTTTATTTTCTTTCTTCATCACCCCTGACTCTCCCTTCCACTCCCAGTGGCAAAAAGGAAAGAAAAAAGCCTGAAGGGCACTCAGGTCAAGAGAGTAGTCTTAGTCTATGTAACACCAACCGGCAAACCAAAGACATGTAGGTAGAAGTCACTAGAAAGCAGCTTTTAACTCAGCTGATACTGATTTCAAGAAAATTTCTTATCCATAGTTATGTTAGACCTTGCTAATCATCTGGACTATCTTTTAAAAGAGCAGGCTGCTAGGAAGCTCTCTCTCCCTGAAAGTCTTCAGCCTTTCACCAGACAAGCATTTGGAAGGAACGTTGGGAGGAGGTAGAGCCAAGAGAGAATTCAGGCTTCAGGTAGGTCTTGGATCAGATGACACCAAGATTCTATTTGGCAACACAAAGCAATGAATCTCTAAGAGTGGAATTTCATGTACTGACAGGCGCCTGCATGGGGCAGATATTTTTTAGGTTGGGGGCAGAGGACACCTGTCAAGCCCCATCGAACCTTGTCACATAGGCCTGGTTGGTGAAGCCAAAGCATACATATATAAATCTGTATGCCAAGTCTGTCTATAGGGAAGTGGTTATCTACTTCCATGCCCATTCAAAGAGCAGCCCAGAACCTTCCTGGTTGTACCACATCAGGGAAAGGCAGAATATTCACACCTTCCTGGGGATTTTTGTTGTTGTTACTGTTTTTCATTCAGCAAACACAAAACAAGAAAGCCAGCTGAGAAAGAAAAAAAAAACACCCAACCTGCTCAGCAGCATAAAGGCTGCTGTTTTATTAGGCCCTGATAATGTCAACACACATACCTCCCCCATGCCCTCAATTCAGTTCTGAGTGTAGACAACTAGAGTTGGAGGTGGCTATAAGAGAAAGGAAATACCAGTGGACTCACTGAAACCTTGTTCAATAGCCAGTGATTCACTTTGAGACCATGTAAGTAAATAATACTGGAACTGGGGAGCCATAGGCCTATGACTCAGCTCTCATCAAGGCTCCAAGAGGATGTTGGGATTACTCACAGGGCCATTCGGAATCTCATTTATCTATTTATAGATAAGGCAACTGGGGGCCAGTCACAATAGGAAATGCCGGCATTTGCCAGGACTGAGCAATGAAGGATGGGTCACTTAGGAATGAGAAGGAAGACAGGATTCACCTACACCTCCAGTGTGTTTATTAAGCATTCCCGTGAGGAACTTGGGGATTTCCAAATTAGTAGCTAAAGGGAGGAGAGCCTCCTGTGGAAAGATAGAGACAAAAAGAACAATGGAGTTTCCCAGAAGGCAATGGGGCACATTCCTGGTGGTGCTGAAGGAGGAGTGTAAGTATGTGTGTCGGGGTATGGTGGAAGAATTCAGGATGCCCCAGTCAATGGGGCACTATAAAGGACTATTTATGCAGAAGAAATTTTTGTACATATTTTATAAATGTCTCATTTTTAGAGCACAATCATTTTCCAATTTTCTCCACCCCCAAAATAAAGACATCCCCAATATGGAGTTTGCAAAAAAAAATTATTAAGCAAACTTTTGAATAACAACTGCATCTCATAAATATACAATGGGTCCACGCCCAAGGTAAGACCGAGAGCTCCAGAAACAGCAGCACTACCCGTCCCTTTTCTTCCACACCAGCTCTGGAACCATCAGCCAAGGAAGCAGGATTGGTGGAGACGAATGGTTGTTGATGACGGATGGTTGTTCCTGCAGGAGCAGTCACTTCTGCCCTGTTCTTCCCTCTGACAACCACAGCATCTTTGTTCCCCTCAAATGTTCCCCAAACCTGACTCTGGCCCTGAGCAGAGGGTAAATTCTGGGCTCTTCTCTCCCCTTACTCTAAGGAAAACAAGATATCCTTGAACCAGGTTGGTAGGGGCTTCAGCAGCAACCATTGATGAGAGGCAAAGATAACAGCTATGGACTTAGGGACCAAGAGGTCAGACCCAGAATTCTCTCAGGTCTCTGCTGCTGCTCCCAAGACCCCTCCTCACCAAACTCATCAGCCAGATTGAAAGCAAATAAAAACCATCCATCTCCAGGATGCCAGATCAGTCTGCTTCTATTTCCATCTCTTTGCCTGGAACAGCTGCCCTTCAGACCTGGGACCCAAGTCCAAGAACAAGTCCCCTCTTCCCTAGCGATAGGGGACATTTACTGTAGCCTAATTTCTACCACTGCAACAACAAAAACCTTTGCGTTATTGGTGGATGGTACTGAAATAACGTCTCATGTTTCTTACCAAACACAGCCAAATGATGCACTTTCTCCATTTGTCTTTGAGAGGTTTTTTTTTTTCAGCTATAAAAGCCATTCAGACCAAATATCAAAATAAACTGACCTTAGTCGAGTCGGGTCAAGTCAACAAGAATTTGAGTGCCTGCTATGGCAGCTGTGCTAAGCACTGGAGAATTTAGAACTGAACATCTTCTCTAAAGCAAAGCAGTAAACCAAGATTTAAAAAAAATCATGAAGGACAGCTACTCACGTGGCTTTCACTAAAATATTGTATTTGTTTCGCTGAGAGAAGAAAGGTTTTGTGTACCATTAACATATGCAATAAAAAATATTTAAAATACTGTTTTATTTCACCTTCATTGATCTTTTGGGGGGGGTCATTTAAAAAGAATTTAAACTTAAATACAAAATGAGAAAAGAAAAAAATTGCCATGTATGCAGCAGACCAATCCTTTCATTTCTCTTTTTGTGTATGTTTTTTGTTTCTTGGTTTTTTGCCTTTTGGAGGGCAATTGGGGTTAAGTAATTTGCCCAAGGTTACACGGCTAGTTTTTTTTGTGTGTGGATGTTAAGTGTCTGAGATTGGAACTGAACTCGGGTCCTCCTGACTCGGGGGCCGGCGCTTTATTGTGTAATCTTTAAAATGCACATTAGTACAATAGTATATGCATGTGATATATTTGTAAATAAATGTAGACATATTGAGAGTGTGTTCAAATATTTTTATACTGAGAAAAGTGAGTAATCAAAAAAGTTTGGAGATCATTGCTCCAAGCAACACGTCTTTGTCCTTCTTGGGAAATTACTTCCTAAAAGTCGATGACCTCCAAGTCAATTCCACTTTCAGGGTCAACTTAGCTGAATTCTCTAGGCCACACAAAAAGGAAACTGGCACAGGGCCAGGGAAGGTGGGATTTTACATCTGGACTCACAGCTGGAAGAAGAAGAAAGGATAGCCCTCCAACCTCACTGACCTTCTCACAGTCTAGCTACAGATCTCACACATGACAGCCGAGGTCCCTTTGGGACCAGAGTGGGTTTGGGGAAGGGGGGGTATGAGGGGAATTGAGGAGAATAAAAGATGGCACCAGGGTGAGAAAGGTGCAAAGGTTGTAGAGCCATGACTTGGTCAAGGAGCCATTCTTTCTGGACCTGCCATCCTGGGCAAATGGATTCTTTCTTTCTTTCTCCCTTCCATCCTCTCTCTCTCTCTCTCTCTCTCTCTCTCTCTCTCCCTTTCCCCCTTCTCCTTTCCTTCTTTCTTTCCTTCCTTTCTAAATTCATATTTCATTGTCTGTTTACTTATATAGTTATATATTTTCCAATTACATTTTAATGTTGTACACTATACTCAGGATTGTTGCCAGCTACACATGGCCTGGTCCCTGTGGCTTCATGTTTGACCTCCCCACGCTAGGCCAGGTTGCCTTATACATGACAGGTACTTAATAAATCACAGAACCACAGAATCAAGAGTTGAAAGGGACCTACCTCATATTTCCCAACTGATACCCACGAAGAAATCCTATAACAACACACCTGACAAGTGATCAGCCAACCTGTGCTTGAGGACCCCTAAGAAGAGGGAAGCTACCACCTCTCTGAACAGCTTGCTCCACTCTGGAACAGCTCCAGTGTTTGTCAGAGTGTGCAAATGGGAAAACCAAGATCCAGAGTTGTGGAGCATCTCACCCAAAGTCACACAGTAAGTTAACGGCAGAGTTGGGACTAGGTCTCAGGTCTTCAGGATCCTTTCCAATGTGAAAGCGGAGTGAAAAGACACCCACCTCCAGTCCCTGCAGCATTAGGGAAAAGGACCAAGAGTGAAGGGTGCTCCGTGTTTCTAGATGCCTTGTGAACTGAAGGCTTTTCTGTGCAAAGGAAATCAATTTGAGCCATTGCATCACAGAAATGACAGCTTGTTTTAAGACTTTACAAAACTGTTCTTTTGTTGGTGTAGATGCTTCCTTCCCCAACACAGATTGCAGCCCCCTGTAAAGTCTGATAAGTGACCTTAGTGATTTAAGGGACCTCATTGGTCAGCTGATCCAATCCCTTTTCTTACATGCAGAGGGTTTAGGGGACTTGCCTACAGTCACAAAGGTAGGGATCTAGGTAGTATAGTAGACAGAGCACTGGGCTTGGAGTCAAGAAGACCTGAGTTTGAATCCTGCCTCATACATTTACTAGCTATGTGATCTTGGACAAGTCACTTAACCCTCATCTGCCTCTGTTTCCTCATCTACAAAACAGGGATAGGACCAGCACCTTATCTTGTTGTGAACAATAGGACTGTGAGATATGTAAAGAGCTTTACGAACCTTAAAGTACTGTAAGTACATATGCTAGTCATTGTTATTAATGGAAGCAGAAGCAGGGGATTCTAACCTTGGTTCTCTGACTCCAGATCCAATGTTCCCATCCAACTCTCTGGGGTTTTCTTGGTAAAGATACTGGAATGGTCCATTTCCTTCTCTAGATCCTTTTACAGATGAGGAAACTGAGGCAAACAGGGTCAATTAAAATGTTAGGTTATCGGTTTGTGGTGCCTTTCTGTTCTGAGGAGGGGGAGGTATCCAGGAATCTCTCATCCAGAGCCAAGGTAAATTATCAAACTTTGCCATTGTGTGTGTGTGTGTGTGTGTGTGTGTGCGTGTGTGTGTGCATGTGTGTAGGGGTGTTCATAGGAGAAGCTGATGACAGAAATCATTGTTTGTACCTGTGGAGGAGAGAACTGGCGTGTGTTACGTGTAGATCTTTTGGGGAGGTCTGAGCCCTTCTGTACCTTAGGTATACCGAGGGCACCGCTTGGATCTGGCTTCCTTGGAGAGAACTCTTCCCCTGTCTCTACACTGTAGCTCAGTTATCTGCCCAATGCCCACTAATGGGTCATCCATCAGGCTCTCTTCGATTCTGGCTGACTTTGGCATGGAACACTTTGAGAAGGATAAAAAGGGAGTTATTTGGGGAGCTGAGAGTTTGGCTTTCAGCACCAGCACAGGCTCCAAGGAAAGCCAGTGAACAGTGTTGGAAAGAAAAGAAAAATCAAAAGTAGGAAGGAGAAAGAACCCTCTTTCTTCTTTGGTGGGTCTGGAGTCAGCGATCGGCCCACGCCTCTGAGAGGAATGTCCTCTCTGCTGGAGTTACATTCTTTTAATGGCTCCATAGACTATCAAAATGGCGGCTCCCATAATCTGAGCCAAGATCAGAACTCACCCATTCATGCATGCAATAAACATGTGTTAAATGCTTTCTATGTGTTGGGTTCTGGGGATCAAAGACAACACTGGAGCAGCCTCTACCTTCTAGAAGCTTACAATCTTTTTCAGTCATTTCAGATATGTCTGACTCTTGGTGTCCCCATTTGGGGTTTTCTTGGCAGAGATACTAGAGTGATTTGCAATTTCCTTCTCCAGCTTGTTTTACAAATGAGGAAACTGAGATAAATGGGTGAAGTGACTTGCCCAAGGTCACACAGCTAGGAAATGTCTGAGGCTGGATATGAACTCAGGAAGATGAGTCTTCCTGACTCCCAGCCTGATACTATGGGCTCTGTAACGCTACCTAGCTACTCAGCTTACACTCCACTAAAATCAAGAGGAGAGTTTCATGCCAAATGTCCTTTAGCATTTAAGTTAAAAATGGCTTATCATGTGTTTCTTCCCCTACCCATTTATTTATTCCTTCCGAGAAACGTTAATAACACTAACTCACTTTTCTCACAAAATGTCAAGGTTTTCAAAGTACTTCTCACAACCATCTTTCAAGACAAGTAATGAGAGGATAATTATTATCCCCAAAGAGGTAGAATGTGGAGGGACCAGAATTTGAACCCAGCCCTCCTGGCTCCAAGTGCAGTATTCTTTCCCCATGTCCTGCTTCCTATCCAATGAGAAGTCGTTATTTTTTAGCTGGAAAAGAAGTGAATGGGGGAAGGATATGTGTTTGATAGGCAGCCTGGGTGGTCCCACAGCCGCAAGCCAGATTGGGAAGGGTCTTCAAATCAGGAAAGCTTTTGCTCATCTTTCAGCCTGAGAACTACCATTTCTTGACTTTCTGCAAAAAGATTTTACAGAATCCAAGTGAGGATTCAGATTACAGTCTACTATTCCTAGTCCAGAAAGGGGATTGATTGTGAGGATGCCCCTCTTCCATGTAGTTCATCCTGGCAGTGTAGACAACACCCATGAGAAAGCACAAACCCCAGAATAGACAAGGACTGCTTTCTAGGCATGGCATGCAGAGGCAATTGCTGCAAAGGAAGGGACCGAGGTTCTGGGAGTGAAGCTGTTTGGGCTCATGGTGCACCAGGTATGCCCAGACAGAAGCTATATTGCTGAAAGTATCCTAGACTCCAGACTGTTACATCTTCTTTTATCCCTTGAGCTCCTTCATGGGAGTCTGGGGCCTTTTCTCATGGGTATGGCAAAATAGGTTTACCTCTCTTTGTTTTAAATGCTCACTTTGTCTTTATAAACTGTGTTAACCACAGGCCTTTGCTAGTCAGTGTGTACCTATTGGGAATAGGGTTGGAAGGAGGCAACTGGAAGGGAAAGACTTCAAGAGAAAAGACAGATCTAACACTGACGTGTTTTGCCAAAAGCCTATCTCTGGCTAGGGGTTCAGATAAAACAAAAGGGTGAAAAGAGAATGATAGAGGCTTTTATCTTCCCAAAATGGAGAAAAGGGGAAACCCTATGGGGCAATGAGTCAGTAGCAGAGTGAGGAGCAAATAGGAATGATTGAACAAACCTCGATCACCTTATCAGCCCAACATGTACTTTCAAACTACTTCTCTTAAACACTTTTAAAGAAAACTCCCCTCTCTCACTATGGTTCACTAAGGGAAAACAAGTTCATCTGCAAGGTTGGTGTGGTTTATCATCATCATCATCACTACCACCA
>NW_027185798.1:24231847-24258809 GCF_028583685.1 Petaurus breviceps papuanus
CATCACCACCACCATCATCATCATCATCACCACCACCACCATCACCACCATCATCACCACCACCATCATCATCATCACCACCACAACTACCATCATGCTTCCTGGCATACTTAATGGAAAGGCCTTTCCTACCTGCCTCTCAGCTTCAGAGCATGCACAAATATGGTCTGATTATCTTCTGTCTGTGTTCTGCAAGGTGATTTAAAAAAAACTATGAATTTACTACTGAATTAGGACTAAGTGCATATGCCAGAGTTTCAAGAGGGTGATCTCCCTGTCTCTTAATATTGCTGTGAATAACCAGATCAGAGAGGGATAGGAGGTCCCATATCTCCCACCTGGCTTCCGTGTCTCTGTGAACACACAGCTCCATTGTTTGTTTGGTTGGTGTCTCTTTTGTATTTGTTCTTTCCTAATCTTAGATGAGTGAGTATCTGCAGATAGAGTAGACCAGGTTGCAAATGTATGGGCTTCGAAAGGTCAGAAGAGTTATCAGAGGTCCTCTCAACAGCCAGTCAGTAGCAGACACCACTGGAGTCAGTAGTAGTTGAGTCTGATAAAGAGACTTCCCTGAAAAGCTATCTGCTTGACCCAGTCCAGCGGGATTGACCTAGCAGCTAAGAAAACGAGTCATGGGAGGAGCCAGTCCAGTGGATCAAAGGATGATTCTTCCTTCCTTCCCTCCCTCCTTCCTTCTTTCCCTCCTTTCCTTCCCTCCCTCCTTCCCCCTTCTTTTCCTCCTTTTCCTCCTTCCTTTCATCCTTCTTTTCTTCCTTCCTTTCTTTCTTCAATCCTTCCTTCCTCCTTTCCTTCCTCTTTCTAAATTAGAATCCTCAATACTTATCCCAGTGTCTGAATCAAAATTAATAAATGCTTTTCATTCATTCATTCGTTCATTCATTCATTCATTCATTCATTCATTCATACTATGAACTAAGCACTATATTTGGATACAATGACAAAAATGAACTAGTCCCTGGCAGCAAGAAGCTTACAGTCTGTGGTGGAAAGCAACATGTGCATTCAGATCCAAAATAAATACAGGGAATTTGTAAGGAAGGGGAATATTAGCAGTTAGGGGGATTAGTCAAGGCCATGTAGAAGATGGCCCTTAAGTTTCTTTCCTTGCAAGAATCTGGGGATTCTAAGACAGAGGAAGGTGGGGGTGCATTCTGGGCAAAGGAGATGCCTATGCAAAAGCCAGGACAGAAGGTGGAAGATTGTGCATGAGATAAGTTTGCCAGGACTATATCATGAGTGTCAAGGAATAATATAAATAACACCAGGAAGGTGGGTCAGAGCCAGGGTGTAAAAGGTTTTAGATGCCAAATAGAGGAGTCTGAATTTGATCCTAGCAGGGATGGGGAAATGCTGGAATTTCTTGGGCAGGGGAATGACACAATCAGATCCAGGATTTAGAAAAGTCACTTTGCCTGCTCTGCAGAAGATGGTCTGGACAGGGAAGAAACTGGAGGCAAGGAGGCAGATTAGGACTGGTGGGAGGTGATGAGCTTGCCCCAGGGTGGAGGCTGTGCATGTGAAGAGAAGGGAATAGAGGCAAGAGGAGCTGTAAGCAGAGAAATGGCAAGATTTAGAAACTGATGGAATAATGGGGAAGAGTGAGGGGCAGAGGATGAGGGCAAATTTATGAACTTTGGGAGCTGGAATGGGGGACAATCCTTCTACTTCTAACACTGCCTACACTTCCCTCCCACAGGACAGAGGAAAGAGCACTGGATTTGGAGTCATGGGTCAGACTACTCATTCTATGACCTTTCTTTTCCTCCAGGAGATATTAGATAGGTCACAACCACCCTGTGCCTCAGTTTCCTCACCTGTAAAAATGAGTTCTAGATAGCCTCTAAAGGCCTTTCCAGTTCCAGATCTATGGTTGCATGAATTTTCCCCATCCTTTCCCACCTTAAAAAGGTACTTCAGACATCAGAAAGATAATAGGACAAGAGAACATTAGAGAAAATTAGGTGTCCAAAATAGAAGAGTGATTTTCACTCGATTCTTTCAACTGCATGAAGCTTTTCTGCCGCCCTTCCCTTTCCCTTCTCGACATGAGCCAGGCATTAAAGAGATATTATGCTTGTAAATTCTCAAGATTCATAGCACAATAAGCTAGACCCAAGCAACTTGAGATTAAAAAGGGCCCTCTGCTTATTCTACAGGGCAAAGTTTCTGCAATCGTTTAAAGAGAGACTATTCAGGACCTCTTTGTTCCTTCCCAAACTGACTGGACCTCTTCTCCCTGGCCCGAAAGAGGTCCACATTTCACCCTGTTCAGTAGAATTGTTAAGGTTTAAAAACATTTGGTGCAGAGAAAAGAAGGCTGGTTTTGAAGTCAGACAGCTGGAGAATCAATGGCTGACTCCCTCATTTACTAGCCATAGGATCTGTATCAATGTAATCGTCTCTCTTTGGACCTCACTGAACTCATCTGGGCAGCTGGGTGGTGCAGTGAGTAGAACACTCTGCCTGGAGTGAGGAAGATGACTCAGCAAATTTGGTTTCAGACTCTTGCTAGCTGTGTGACCCTGGGCAAGTCATTTAACCTTGTTTGCTTCAATTTCCTCATCTGTCAAATGAGCTGGAGAAGGAAATGGAATCTCTGTATCTCTGCCAAGGAAACCCCAAGTGGGGCCACAAAGAGTCAGGCATGAGTAAAACAATTCTACAATAACATCCTCAACTGTAAAATAGGGCTAATATGTTACTGCTCCCTCCTTCTCCCTCCTCAGATTGTCTTGTCTACACTTAGATTTGCATCTCATAGAACGTAAGGTCCTTGAGGGCAGGGGCTACTTCTCATTTTGCTTTTGTAGCAACTGTGCCAACACTAACTGAAACCCCCCAGTGGCTCTGGGGCCATTCCCTCCCAAACCAGATTGTTCCATTCAGGTCCACCTTTTCTGGGCAGCTCTTGTCCATACCTTCCCATCAGTTCACCAAAGATGGCCCCTCTATGTCCTAGAGGCTGTTCTCAATTTCTCCAGATGTCACAAAGAGGCCAGCGGTACATGGCTCTCCCCTCTCCAAACCAACCTTCACTCAGCCTACAAAGTGATTTAATCTAATGACCAAATGATGGTCTGGCCAGGTCATTCCTCTGCTCAGTAAACTCATCTGGCTCCCTATTGCCTTGCATATCAAATATTAATTCCTCTTCCTAACCTGGCCCCCTCCCATCTTTCCCATTTTCTCACATTCTCTTCCCCTCCATACATTCCATGACCCAACCGTCCTAGACTACTTGCTGCTCCTCACACACAACACACATGAATATCTCATGTCTTTGTGTCTGGAATGCTGTCCCTCCCAACCTTTGAACCCTTGGAATATCTGACTTTCTCTAAGACTCACCTCTAATAGGGCTTTCCAAAGAGGCCCCCACCTGTCCACATCTCCAGCTGCTAGTGCCAGCCCCTTTAAAGTGACCTGCATTTATCTTGTGTTTTTATTTTTTTCTGATTTATATATACTGTCTCTCCCATGAGAATGGAAACCCCTTGAGGGAAGGGACTGGTTTTGTTTTTGCTTTGTATCCCAGCATTTAACTCACTGGCTGGCACATAATAAGGACTTAATAAATGATTAATCATTGACCGATCCCCTGCAATGTGGTCAGCCCATCTCCTTTTCTGATCATACATTTTCTTGGTGTTACCATTGATTTTGGTTCCTTCCTGAAGTTCCTCATATATTACATGTCAAAGCTAGCTCACTCCCCATCCCACTCTGAGTGATACTCATCATTACTGCTTCCAAGACTAGTTTTCTATGACTCACAGTTATATAACATCCATAGAATGACAGAATATTGGTGTGGACCACTACGTCTGGGAGATGTCTGAGAGCTTTGTAATTTCCCAAATGCAAGTCAGTCTCTGATCTTTCTCCCGTTTAATTCGTAGACCAACTTGTTCACTTGTGCCGTCTACACAAGATCTGTTTGTCAATGCATAAGTTGTTCAAGATGTGTCTTTGAAGGTAAATAGATTGAGATATATTTATATATGTATATAGATGTGTAGATAATGTATAGATGTCCAAGACATATCTATAGATATAAATAGATATGTGAATTATCTAAGATATATATCTATATTTGTATATGGACACATAGATTATATAATAGATATCTATATATATATTTATGTAGATGTATGTAAATTGTCTGTCCAAGATATACATATGTCATGGACATATATATACATAAATATATCTTCAGAGATATTTAGAATGCCCTAGAAATATTGATCTATATTCATTGGCAGGGGCAGCATCTATACATCCATAGATTGTCCAAGATATGTCTTTCTAGATACATAGATTATTTAAGATACATTTATATGTTTGTAGATTATAAAGATGTCCAAAATATTTCTATATATGTATATAGATATATAAATTGTTCAGTTAAGATATATCTATATATGTATAGATACATAGAATCCCCGAGAGATATCTATCTATATATCATCCAATATAACTACACATGTATGTGCAGTTATATATAGATATATCTTGGACAGACAATAAAAATTTCATTCACAGACACCCACAGGTCTATCCAAGTTCTTTTGGTTATGAACAATAGACATTGCATAGCCATTTGGTTTTTCCTGCATGAATGATTAGGCCAAACTCTTTGGAGTGGTTAAGGATCTCTTCCAGAAGGCTCTGCAACATTCTAGGGCTTGATGTTACCCACAGATATAAGCATCTAGAAGACTTCACTCTCCTTCCTGTTCAATTTGGATTCTGTCCTGGATGGCCTCCATGAAGGTGATGATCACATTTGGTGAGCCTATATCCACCTCCTTATATCTTGCCTGGAATTTTTAAATGGTGAGTCATACAGCAAGGTTGTTGTGTTTTTGTTTGCCTGTTTCAGTCCTGTCTGACTCTTGGTGATCCCATTTGGGGTTTTCTTGGCAAAGATACTGGAGTCGTTTGCCATTTTCTTTTCAACACATTTTACAGATGAGAAAACTGAAGCAAACAGGGTGAAGTGACTTACCCAGGGTCACACGGCTAGTAAGTGTCAGAGGCCAGATTTCCACTTATCCCTTCCTGACTCCAGGAGCAGCCACTAGCTTCCCTAGAACAAGGGTGTTTCTGCTATATCTTTTAGGGAATATTAAATGATTTTAATGTGTTGATGGGAGAACACTGGAAGAGAGATCTTAAGGTGACATTTTGCTTTACCAAATAACATCTTTGAAAATAGCCAACAAGTGATTACCTCAGTGGGACCTTGTATTCATTACATCTTTTAGTTAATTGTGCTTTATATACTCATATGTGTACATGTTATTTGCCCTGATAGAATGCAAGCTACCTGAAGACAGGAATCATTTTACTTTTATCTTTGAATTCCCAGAACATTATGCAGAGGCTGGTGCATGGGTTGATTGATTTAAGTAGGTCAGGATGGAGTTGGTTTTAACTGCATGTTTTCTCATTTTAATTTTTCTAGTTTTGTACTAATTTTGCTTTTTGCTCTAACAAGTCTGTGGGTTGGCTGTGTGGAGAAAACGGATTCAGGAATGATTTCCCTCATCAGTAATGAGTCATTTCCTGTCAATTAAAACATAATGAGTTTCATTTGGGGCCCTGAACACGGTAGATGCTTTAAAATGTTTGTCGGACTGATCTATAAAGGGCTCCCTGAATTATAAACATGAAGAGGAACAGACAGAGGTAGAGGGGCCAAAGGGATGGCTTCTCTCTCTTCTAATTCAGAGGAAGAGTTCAATTTCTTACCCCCACCCAACCATAGACCGTTACCAATGCTGGGGGCCGCAGCCAAATGACCACTCTCTCTTTTTGCCCCATCTAGCCTTTACTCTGAGAAATCTACTGGTGCAGCCAGTGTCTTGAATTCTCATAATGGTCTCTAAAGGTGGAAGGAGAGACAAAAGTCATTATCCCAGATTTAAAGGGACGTCCCAAATGGTTCTTCTGTCCATATTTGGTCTCTGGGCAGGAGAGGACTTAAATTATCCTAAGGAAATGACTTTTACTATTAATGATGTCTGAGGAAGGTCAGCCTGGAAGTCTCCCTCCTGTCTACCCATAGGTTTTCATGCTGTGACTGAAAGCTGTTTTCTCTTGGGCTGTGCACAGAAGAAGTGAGCAAGCCTTTCTAGAAACATTCTAAGTGGTGCTACTATTTCATTACAAAAAGAAGATTTTTAATGCTCCTCAAATTACCCTGTCTCCAGAGGAGTAGTTAATAATCAGACACATTTGTTCTTCATTTCCATGCATCCATCACACTTCAAGTCTGCAAAAAGATGCTCTAATTAGCAGGAGAAAGAAATGTCTGAATCTCTGTGTTGTGGCTACAGAGTAATAGCTCAGAGGGACCAGAAGGAGAAAGCTGTTCTTTCTCATCAGAGGGTCACCCAGAATGCGAAAGCGTCACACACATAAATCTGCCTGGTGTGGGGTCCCCATTGGCAGGGACAGCATCTTCCTCATACTGGAATGTAATATACTGGGACCAACTGGGCTCAACCTCCAAATGCCAGGCATGCCAGGACATCGAAGAGAAGAAGGTCCAAGGCTTCTCAAGGAATTGCTTTCTCTCCCTCTCTTTTCCCACAAAAAAAATGGAGAATTTATCCTCAGGTCCCTAAACTTCTAGTCATATGGTTCCCCTTAGGGAAGAATTGTCTTAGGTCAAAGAGTGAATCATTCTACTTCTTGGGCCTTGGTTTCCCCATCTGTAAAATGAAATGTTGGTGTTGGAAAGCACTTAACTTTGGATTATAGTTTATAATCCTTTCACTTTGTGGAGGAGGAGGAGGACATTGAGGCTCAGAAAGGGGAGGTAAATGGGCAAGGCCACAGAATATATTATTGGCAGAGGCAATCAGGCCCCCTGATTCTTAGTCACAGAATCATAGATTCAGAGTTGGAAGGGACATCAGAAATCATGATGTCCAACCCCTTCGTCTTACATATGGGGAAACTGAGGTTTCAGGGGAAGAATTAAATTAACTGGGTAAGTAACTTGCCCAGAGTCAAACAACTAGTAAGAATCTGTGACTGGATTCAAATTCAGAACTTCTGACCAGTTCTCTGTCCACTAGATTTCTCCTCCCACCCTGTTACAGTGGCCTCACCTCTATCATAATAGATAATTAACTAATAGAACCAGCAGCCTTATAATGTTTTGAATAAATTTAATTAAGCCATAAGAAAAGCAATAATACTAACATAATGAATATAATTATGTAATGTATAATAATATAAAAACAACAATAAAACTAATTAAAATAATAATTATAGGATCATAGGTTAGAGCTGGAAGGAATGTAAAAGGACATAAGAGTCCAAAACTTTCATTTTACAGAGCAGGAAACTGAGACCCAGAGAGGAGAAGTGACTCACCTAAAGTCACACAAATAATCAATCAACAAGCATTTATTATGCACCTACTATTTGTCAGGACTAAGTTGTACTCTCTTCCAGGAAGAGCCAGGATGGTCTGATTCCAAACAAGCCTTCAATGCCTAATAACACAAATTTAAAATTACTTTACATTTCTACCATCGTTTTTTCATCGAGACAGTGATAAACATTTATTAAGTGCCTACAGTGTGCGGAGGAGGCATCTAGGTGGCTCAGTACATAGAGTGCTGGGCCTGGAGTCTGGGGACCTGGGTTCCACTCACTAACTGTGTGGCATTGGGCAAGTCACTTAACTCTGACTTGGAGGTACGTAAGTGACTCAATGGATACAGTGCTGTAACTTGAGTCTGAAGATCTGAGTTCAAATCTGACCTCAGACACTTACTAGCTGTGTGACCCTGGGCAAGTCACTTCACCCTGTTTGCCTCAGTTTCCTCATCTGTCAAATGAGCTAGAGAAGGAAATGGCAGAGCTCTCCAGTATCCCTGCCAAGCAAACCCCAAATGGGGCCATGAAGCATTGGATTCGATTGAAGGACTGAAGAATTCTGTCCTGAGGCCTAGGGGAGACAGAAAAACCAGATGGAATAAAGTCTGCTCTCATGGAATTTATAGACTAGATCCTCCAAAATCCAAATTGGGGGCACTCACCTTAATTCTGTGAGGTCAGAACAAAGGCTTCTCTCCCCATTTTACAGATGGAGAAACTGAGGCTCACGGGAGTTAACAGAACACGCCACTGCGCATTTGTTCACGTTTTCCCAGAACCCATGCTTGTCTTGCATTGGGAAATGCTGCAGGATGGCGGTATCGCTGGCTCAGACCGCAGCCAGGCCCTGGAGTCGGCCTTCTGAATTATAGACGAGCTCGGTGTAAATCACAGGGTTCCCAGGGAGCCTGACCATGATTTGAAGAAGTGAAACATACTAGCCATAAAGCATCCGAGTAGGACTTTCCTCATATAGCACATGGCCCCCGGATACACGGATGGAGGCTTGTTTTCTCCCCACTTCTTCATTAGTCAGATTCTCCATCAGTCTATTGGACTGAACTGGGTCATTCATCCAGAACCACAGGAATCATCCTAAACAACCTTTTTCTTCAATTTCAGGAGAAGGAAGGAAAAAAGTCAAGTATTTATTAATTACTATCACTAATTTATTAATTACCAATTTATTTCTATGTGCCGGGCACTGTGATTTGATCGTCACAACTGCTGGGACGTAGGTGCTGTTACTATCTCCATTTTGCAGTTGAGGAAACTGAGGCAAGCAGAAGTCAAGTGACTTGCTCAGGGTCACACAGGCAGGAAATGTCAAAGGCTGGATTTGAACTCAGGTCTTCTTGACTCTGGGCCCCATGCTGTAGGCACTGAACCACCTAGCTGCCTCAGTAATGGGGTGGGGGGTGTTCTACGCCCATCCTCTGGGGTTTTTCATGTTCTCAGAATCAGTTAGCCCAGGGCAGCCGTGCACAGGGCTGTGAGACGGTAGGAAGGGAGATGTGGAAGGAGGCTGAAGGCCAGAAAGAGAATGTGACTGGGCTGGTGACGTGTTATGGGATGACACTTCCGGAGCGGGAAGGGACCTCAGAGACCAGCTGGGCCAATCACTTCAGTCTGTGGATGAGGAGGTCGAGGTCCAGAGCGGTTCATGGACTTTCTAAGGTCTCACAGGCAGTGCCATTGATATTGAGTGGCATCAGATGCAGAGGGAGGACCCGCTTGTCCTGAGTCCCAGCTCATGCCGACCACGAAGCCTAGCAGAAAACCAGATCCTGCAGCATATTTTTGTCCCCAGATATTCTAGGGATGGCTTTCTTCTCATTTCTCCAAATCTTCTTATGACAGGGATGGTGAGGGGAACTGCCTGATCTGCAGGACTGAGGTACCTCTTGGGGAGCTGAGCACGCCCCCTTTGGCCCAGGGGGAGAACAAGTCTCCGATCCCTCAAGAAAGGAGCCAAGAGGAAACTGGTCCCTCCGCAATCTGATGCAAGAGCCTCCCCTCTCCGGTGACCCCAGGCCTGGAAGGCGGCTGCTCCCAGGCAGCCTTGCCTGGGCTTTTAATGTCTGGGAGGTTTTCGCAGGTCATTTTTCACAGCTCCCTGGGGGCTTGTCCTGGACAGTTCAACTTCCTTCTCTTAACCAAATGGAATTTTACATTCAGAGCTAAGGGTCTGGGCAGGAAGGAAGGGTTTCAAGTCGCTGCTTCCAGCCCTCACCCCTAGGGGCAAGAATGGCCCATGGCACTGAGCTCTATCCTGAACTATGGGACACACACACACACACACACACACACACACACACAGAGTCTCACACAATCTATTGCACACACATTCTAACGTACCACACTTACACAAATTCTCAAGTACCCAAACACAAACTTTTATGCCCTCATACTGTTACACAATCTTTTACACACACATATGCGTGGACACAAATGCACACACACTCCAACACACTATACTTAAAACAAATTCTCACATACCCACGCATAAGCTGTCCTGCCCTTACACTCATACACACACACACACACACACACACACACACACACACTTTTGTGCCCTCACACTGACAAGCTCATATTCCTCACCTATAGATCTCTGTGCATTCTCACACACACACACATACACTATCCTACACTCAGTCACACACAAACTCTGGGGCACAGATCCTCTTACACACTCACACACACACACTCAGATACCTACACAAATCTTGCACTCCCAGCCATGCATCATTACTGACACAAATCTTCCTACACCAAAATCCCCCTCTCCTCACCCCCACGAGTCAGTCTTCAGCGTCTGTGTTTTGGGCCCCCTTGTCCTGAGCCAGCAATGGTATTTCACATTCACTAACAGCAGGGGTTCTTAACCCTCGATTGTGTCACAGACCCCTTGGCAGGGTGGTGAAACCTATGGACCCCTTCTCAGAATAATGTTGCAAAATGCACGCTATTGCAAAGGAAACCACTTCTACTGAAATAGTTATGAAATTAAAAGCACAAGTTCATGGAGCAGCTCCCCTATCCCCTCAAGAACCCCCGAGCCAGACTGTCTGAAAATTCAAAGAGCTTCACACACATTAATTACTTGGGAGAGATTATGAATCCTGAGTTACTGTGTTCGGTTTCAATCTTCCTTGCCTAATGCCTGCATGAAATTCTCCCAAATCCTCTAGTTCTAGGAGATGAACAGAAGATTGTGGCAGGCCCAAAGCTGAGCCCTTCAGGGCCATCCCCACCCCGTGCTTCCTCCATTCCCGGCACTTTTTTTTGGAGGGGGGGAGGGGAGGGCAATTGGGATTAAGTGACTTGCCCAAGGTCACACGGCTAGTGTGTCAAGTATCTGAGACTGGACTTGAACTCAGGTCCTCCCGACTCCAGGGCCGGTGCACCACCTAGCCGCCCCTTTGCATTTCTTTATTGCCCCTGCAGCACTTGGTCAGATTTGGGGGTACAGAGGACTCAGAAGCTAGACAGACCTGAAGGTGGCTGGTCTACGGGCATATAATCCGGCAACTCCCATTAGCCTTGGGGCTCAGAAAAACAAAAACAGCGACCACCATCCCCCAATCCAGCCTTCCTGTCTGCCCCTCGTATCTGCTGCATGAGGCACCTGTGGTCCTGTTACTATCTCTGCCACAACTGGGAGACATGTTGCCTATGGTGGACCAGCCCCTGGTGTCTATGGGGAAGAGGCCTCATCCAATGAGCCTCCAATCATGGGACCCTGGATGCTGGGCCTGGAAAGGCTTTCAGCCCCTGCCCCCCACAGGTTGGACCATCCTCCTCTGCAGCTCAGCAAATGCCAAGGGCTCCCTTGGACCTTTCGGGTCAAATACAAAAGTCATCTCAACAACAGCTACACTTTCCACGGCACTTTACCAATATCGTTTCATTTTTCTCCTCACCGTGGCTCTGGGAGGTAGGCCTTACTACTATCCCCATTTTACCGATGGGGAAACTAGTGATTTACCTAGGACCACAAGCTAGTTGGATTTGAACTCAGGTCTTCCTGACTCCAAGCCCAGCTTGCCCTCTGGGCCCCATTAGCTGCCTCTGGCATTAAAGGCCCACCTTTCCAAGCTTCTGCATTACTCCTCTTTGAGAACTTTTAAAGGAAGACCTCCCAGGTTTCCCTGGTCTTCTTCAGACATGGCACTCCATCCCTCCTCTCTGTACCTTTCTTTGCACAGGCCTGGAACACAATCCCCCTGACCTCTACCTCTTCAAATACCTAGAGTCCTTTAAAGCCCAGTTCACAGATGAGTTCGATCAGGAGGCCTGTTCTGATTCTCCCCAGAGCTGCTGCCTTTCCCCATTTCCTTGGATATGTGTGTGTGTGTGTGTGTATGTGTGTACTTAAATGTCTTCATATTGTCTCTTTTGATAGAATGTAAGCTCTCAGAGGGCAGGTCTCCTTTCATTTTTGTTGTTTCCTCAGAGTCTGGTCTTCTGTACCTAGTATTTATATAATAAATGTCAATTGATGATTGATTGACACTGGAAGAAACCAAGCGCCAGATTGGGGCGGTAACTTGTGCAAGAACACTACCCAGTCTGTGTCAAATCTCCTGACTCCTCCCCAGAGCTTCTCACTAGTGCACAGAGCCTGGGTCTGCTGGGCCCTGACTGGAGACAAGCCAAGGAGCCCTGTGCAGGGGTGGAATCCAACTCTGTCGCTCACCTGGCACTATGGTTTTAGGTAAATCACTCTAGCTTCAGAAGCCTCAGTTTCCCCTTTTATAAAATGAGAGGATGGGGGCAGCTAGGTGGTACAGTGCACCAGCCCTGGAGTCAAGAGGACCTGAGTTCAAATCCTGCTTCAGACACTTGACATGCTTACTAGCTGCGTGACCTTAGGCAAGTCACTTAACCCCAGTTGCCTTGCCTTTCATTCTCCAAAAAATTAAAAAATGAAGGGATTGTTTTTTTTTTTCCTCCTGGTTTGGAATTCTTTGGTTCCTAATATCCATTATTGTGAGTGTGTGCATATTTGTAATATGGAGGGAGTTTTTAATGGTATGGGGGGAATTTGTAGTGGGGGACAAGGAATATGATTATTAAAGAAAGGGGGAGAAGCCAGGCCACAAGATCCTAGATCTAGACCTGGAAGTAACCTCAAAGGCTTTCTAGTACAAACCCCTCATTCCATAGATGAGGAAACTGAGACCCATAGAGAATAAGCATGTGAAGTCACCAAGCTATGAGTGCAGGGTGGGATTTGAACCCTGGTCTTGTGAAAGCCAGCGTTCTTTCTGTTATAACATGCTGCTTCCTCCACCCAATGAGTCATCTCTTGGCAAGCTATTTATAACATTTCAATTCATTTTTCAAGACTGGACTATAAAAATTTGTCTTTAATGCTGTTCTATTTTTATTTTTAAAACATAGCAAGGACTTATAAAGTCACAAAGGAAAAACTGTATTTGGAAAATATAAATATTATATTGATAGGAAATTGAAGGAAATGAATACAGAATCAAGCCCTGGTGCTTTGGCTGATCATTTCCTAAAGCACTTAATTCAGTTCCTGCACAGAGTAGGCCTTAATAAATGTTAATGACACAGGCTAAATAACCTGGGGTGACAGATGAGAGGACCTCTGAGCCTACCCTCCTCTAGCTTCAGATCTGTGATCTTATGAGAAGAAATTTTTGGGGGGGGGGACAAAAACCAGCAACCCTCTGGTAAAATTAAAAATCCTCACAAACTTAGGTAGGCATCCCCATTACCCTCTCTGGAGCACTATTGCCCCCAATTATGAAACAGGAGAGAAGTGTCTCATATATGAGTTATACACAAGCAAAGTTGGGGTGTGGATAGAGGGCTAGCCTTGGGACCAAGAAGACCTGGTTTTGGGTCCAACCTCGGATACGCACTTCACCCAGGGCAAGTGACTTAACCTCTCATTATCCCCAGGGAGTTCTCTAAGACTTTATTACTAGCTGTTTCTGACTCTTTGTGATGCCATTTGGGGTTTTCTTGGCAAAGATACTAGAGGGACTTGCCGTTTCCTTTTCCAGCTCATTTGAAAGATGGGGAAACTGAGGCAAACAGGGATAAATGACTTGCCCAAGGTCACACAGCTAATAAGTGTCTGGGGCTGGGTTTGAACTCAAGAAAATGAGTCTTCCTGACTCCAGGCCTAGCTCCTGGTGTCTTTGCACTATGGCGCCATCTGGCATTGTTGAATTATAAGTTTTAAAGTGCTATGGAAGATGTTGATCATTATTTTTTAGTTGTTGAAGAAACTGGTCTAAAATTCTGTCTCCATCACTTATTACCTCTTTGAGGTTGGGCAAATAATTTTACTCTATGTGCTTCAGTTTCCTCCTCTGTAAAATGGCTCTGCAGGGCCCTTTCTAGCTCTAAGCTGATGGAGTCAGGGTATGTGGGACCCTGGTTCACATAGTTTAAAGACAATCAGACCCTAATTTAATGTAGTGTCAAGGAAAGGCCTTTGGAGAGCATCTGCTCCAACACCTTTATTTCACAGACAAGGAAACTGAGGCTCAAGATCAGGTAAATGGCAGAATGAAGATTTGAATCCAGGTATAGTGGATAGAGAACCAGGAATGGAGTTAGGAAGACTCATCTTCCTGAATTCAAATCTGGCCTGAGACCTACTAGCTGTGTGACCCTGGGCAAGTCACTTCACCCTGTTTGCCTCAGTTTCCTCATCTGTCAAATGAACTGGAGAAGGAAATGGTAAACCACTCCAGTGTCTTTGCCAAGAAAACCCCAAGATTCAGAAACAACTGAACAACATAATTATCTGATTCTGTGTTTTTGAGATTTAGGCATAAGACTGCAAAAAAAAAAATGCCCTCAGATATTATTACTGGGATCAGGGAGCGAAGAGGTGGGATGAAATTGTGAGTGTTGGCTGTGAGATGGGGAGCAAGGGGATGGGTGGGAAGGACCAAATGGGGAGGAGCTGGACCCTGGCGCAGGAAATGTGGGCCAGGCCCAGAAATGCATATTTGAGTTGAATGAATGCTGGTGGCCCATCAGGTCTGGAAATGATTTTGTAGCTAAGTTAGGTTCAGGGGTTGGGAGGTTCCTCTGGGACACGCAGTCAGGAAGGAAGGGCGCCCTGAAGACCAGCCTGGGTGAGAAACAAAACTGCACAGATGTGCCTTCTTCCCCAGCCAGCACGGAGCTGGAAGGCCTGCCCAAGTCCTCCAGGCCTCAAGCCACTGAATGCTCCTCTCCTAGACCACATTGGCCCTCAGTGCCTTTTCATTCATTTTCAACCATCCATCCATCCATTCATTCATTTATTCCTTCTTTATTCCATTCTTTCATTCATGTCTCAAAGATTTTGCAATAGCTGGTATTTAGTTTGTGAATCATTTTCCAACATTCTCATATTTGCACATGGACATAGACAGAGGCTAAGAACTCTGTTAACTCATCTCTAAAATGGGGATGGGATGGAATGGAATGGAAAGGAGGATTGTGTGGAACAGTTCATTTTGACTAAGATTAATTACTTCCTTCTTAACATGCAAGATGAGGGAAATTAAGACTAGAGATCAGATGGAGACCAGCACTGTTGGATTGTTGGGGCTGGTCTTGGTTTTCTATGAATGAAGAAGCCTTTCTGCAAAGAGCAGAAAATTCATTATAAACCATTTCTGAATCTAGTAAGTTATGTTTCATTAATGGAGTCAAACAATACATCAACCAAAGCAATGAGAAAATAGGGGAGATTATTAGCAAACATCTCCAACAAATGCAGAGTGGAGATTAAATTAATTTTACCACTGACCCCACTACCTTTAATATATATGATAATGGTACTATTAATAATGACTTTCCTGAAATCCACCTGGGATTTAGGTTTTTCAGGTAGGAAAGGATAAGGGCTAGGGTTATTTTCAGGGGCTTTTTAGAGCTGGGTTTCCTTTGGATCAGATGATAATGGCCATGCCAGCCCACGGATATCCAAGATGGAATACTCCCAGGGATTAGTGGATTCTGTGCTTGACTAGGGAGATAAGGGAGGTGTGGAGACTGGCATTATTTATATTTTTTCTCAAGG
Organism: Petaurus breviceps papuanus; assembly: GCF_028583685.1. Classification (NCBI taxonomy): domain Eukaryota; kingdom Metazoa; phylum Chordata; class Mammalia; order Diprotodontia; family Petauridae; genus Petaurus; species Petaurus breviceps. The sequence continues at coordinate 24,247,332 of NW_027185798.1, forward strand.
AGGATATAAACAGAGTCCTGAAGTTTGGGGGACTTTGTCCCAGTGGCCTAGAATCATGGAAATTCATGCAGCCTGCTTTAAAAATAGAGCAGGTATTTCTGAAACCATTTCTTCTCTGCGGGAACCAGAGGACTCTGGATTTTCCCACAAAAAAGCAATAGATTTTGTGAGATATCATCTGACAGTAAAAACAGCCCTCAATCTTCTCCAGGATAGAAAAGTGGGGAGGCTTCAAGCATACTCTTACCATAGAACCAGAATTACGCAAGAGAGCTGAGAAATGAAAAGATCTCTATGTGAGTCTGGGGTCCCTTTCTTGGTCATTTTGACTGAAATTCAAAACTTCCTGTCAAACATGCAAGGCAAGGGTTAGAAATCAGACTGTAATGACTACTAGCTGCTGAGGCTCAAGACTATCTGTTGATGGCTGGGATTACAGAAGGAAGAACTGAGACCATGAGTATGCTTCACTGAATTCACCACACCTAGAGACATGGAAAACAGTGATTAGCACCCCAGAGGTTTGGAGTTTGGAGCAGCAGAGGCCAGTTATTATTAAAGCCAATTCTCCCCTGTAATACTTCCCTTTGAAAATCTGTGACTTTGAGAAGGTTCCCAGACATGCCACATCTTTCTTTAATGACCTGCCAGTAAGGGTTGTCTCCTCCCACCCCTACTCCAGCACTTCAAAGATCTGGGAAGGTAAGCAGGAAGAGTTTGGAGAGATACTTGGAGATGAAAGGCTCCACATGGTAGGAACATGTAACATCTTTCCTTTCACTTTTGCAATATTCCATAAATGTTGTGGCCATCGTATGTGGAATCCTGTGCCCTGTGAATTTTGAGGAGGGGGGAGAACTTGTTCAACAGAGAGATGAAATTCCAATTTCAGGGTGGGAGTTGAAGTCACAGATTTCTTATCTTTATTTCAGCAATATATCCTTGACTGATTTTAGTAATATTGTCCTCTAGCTTGAATTTAGAACACAACCAGCACCATCACTTAATGTCACATAACTTAGTGGGGGGGGGGGGATAAAGTGGTAGGAATTCTAAGTGTTTGCAGGCTGACCACATTCTGGTGGTGAGTAGGAGGAATGCTACAGTCTTTGGGAGGCTGTGTCATGCATCCCTGCCAGAGGTGGCTCCTGGACTGCTCACTTAAGGAGCTCACCACCTGGTGGAAATTTTAGGTATTGCACTCCCTCATTGGATAATTTATATAGTGACATACGGCCTTTCTGTAGGTTTATAGGAAGCAGCCCATGAGCTGATTTTGGAATGCTTGTATTGCCACTGCTGAACTTCCCCAAGCAGCTCATTGTGTACCCTGCTGCATATTACATAATGGTTATTCACGGTTCACAATTGTCACAGAAATAATAAAAAAAAAATTCCTCACATTCATATACTGCTTTACAATTTACAAAGTGCTTTTCTCAACATAATTCTGATGTAAGTAGTGATAGTATCAGCATCCCATTTTTCAGATTAGGAAAGTAAAGCTTCAGGGGGACAAATGATTTTCCCACAGTAATGTAATAAGAGAAGTCAATATGGTATGTATTGGAGTCAAGTTCCCATTCTGATTCTGCTACGTTCTAGTTGTTTAAGTTTTATTATTTGGCCAAGTCATCTCCCTTCCCTTGGTCTAAACTTCCTCATCTGTAAAATGAGGAGACTGGACTAGAGTTTAGGAGGTTTAGACCTGGGGTCTATGAACCAGCTTTAAAAAGTACTTCGATAACTGTATTTCACTTTAATTGGTTTTCTTTGTAATTCTATGTATCTTATTTTATGCATTTAAAAAACATTATTCAGAGAAAGGGGTCCATAAGTTTTACCAGGCTGTGCCCAGGGGCTTAGGACTTGAGACACACACACAAAAATAGTGATAAGCTTTTGGCCTAGGTGACTAAAGTAACTTTCAGTTATAAACACTATGATTTTCTGGGATCAGAGTTGCAGAACAGGATTCAAATTGATCAACTGGACTGGGATTCAGACACTCAAGCAGGCAAGGGTTGTCTTGCCCCAATGAGTCATTGAAATCTGAAAAGGCAAGAGGTCACAGTGCTGCCCAGTTGTCCAGCCAGCTTTTAAAACAGTCCCTGGCTCTGGGTGAGAGAAAAATCAAGGTCAAGGAAGGAGATGAGGGCTGGTGAGCAACAGTTCCCAGTAGAGGCACAAGACAGGGTTGGGGCCTTGTTGGTTAAGACCTGGGGACGAGATGGGACGTGCCCCATCTCAGCGGTCTAGAGTTTCACTTGGAACAAAAAGACAGCAGTAGCAGAGGCAGGAGGGTCACTGGCAGGTGACCCTTTGGCCTGAGCCAAAGCCAGCCCTGCTGCAGCTGCCAAGACACAAGGAGCCCAGGGAGGGTGGAGGTTGGCTCGTGACCAGAGAGTTATGGAGCTTACGGGGTGGGAGGATCAAAGAGAGGGTGGCACAGGACATAGTCTTCAGCAGAAAGGACCTTGGGAAACAATTCACCGCCCTCCTCATTTACCTTTGGAACAGTAGCTTGCCCCAAATGGCTCCCTGCCCATTTTCTGCTCTGGATTCAGGAACCAAGTCTCTCTTAGCTGAGATTTATATGCCAACAGCCTCCCTACATCTGGCTTTTTGGATTTAAAGTAGGGATCGTATTTTGCAGGGGCAACAGATTTCCCAGAGTGGACCAGAGGGCTGTGGGAGTCCCTTCTGCCAAGATGGGGGAGTAACATACTTTTCCCTAGTTTTTCCTTGTGAATCTGGGTGTGGGAACAATTGGCACTGCCTTTTGCAAGGAACCGAGGAGGGGACTCTGAAGAAGTCATTGGGTGGAGGGAGATATTACAATTTATCCTTCAGAATAACCAGAGGACAATAGATCTAGAAGGAGAAGGATCTCAAACACCATCACCTTTCATTTTATAGACGTGGGAATCAAAGCCCAGTGAGACTGAATGATTTGCCAAAGGCTACATAAAGTCACAGGTAGGATTTGAACCCAGCTCCTAGGACTCCAGAGCCAGTATTCTTTCTACTGCACCACTGCCCCTTCCTTATTCACAGATTTGTTCTTATAACTCCTCTGTCCAAAAACATTCAGGGGCTTTCAATTGCTTTCCAAAGAAAGTTCAGATTTTTCTGCCTGGCATTCAAAATCTGCCACAAACTGCAACTGCCTTACCGGCACTCCATGTTCCAGTAAAAGTAGACTACACTCTGTACTTCCCCCTCTAGCCAACATGCCCTATGCTTTCCCACCTCTGAGCCTTTGTTCATGCTATTCTCTATGTCTGGAGTGTCCTCTCCCTTCCTTTTCATATATTGAAATGCTACGTATTCTCAAAGCATAGTTGGACTTAAAAGGAAGACAGATTTAGAACTGGAAAGGAATTGAAATGTCATCTAATCCAATCCTATCATTTTACAGATGGGGAGACTGAGGTCCAGAGAAATTAAGTTATTTCTATACAAAGTTATTATGTTGCAGCCAGGACATTCTGAACCCTCCCTTAATGCCAGGTGACTTTTCTAGAGCAGCAGAACAGTGCTGCCTACAATCCACAATCCCTAAAGTACTTGCAAATTTGGGCTTACTTTAATGAACTTCCTAGCAATTGGAGCTGTCCAACAATGGAGGAAGTTACTGGTAGAGTGTCTGGTCATTGTAGGGGGATTAAAATGTTGGATATTCTAAGGGGAATACCTTTTCAGATAGAGGGCAGACTACGTGGTCTCAGAAGTCTCTTCTGCCCTGAATGCTATGATTGTAAGATCATGTGATTTTTAACTCTGAGAAGACAACCTTACTTTTCAACTCTAGGCTATGTCCACTGGGTCTTCTCAAACTACCTTGTATTTCATTGCTTTGTATTTATTCTCTTTATATTAATCTGATATATTTATATGTGTACTTGTTATATTGTCCATTAGAATGCCAGCTCTTAAAGAGTAAATATTATTTCGTTCATTATAGTTGTATCCCCAACAGTACTTAGCATATAGTGGATACTTAATGAATGTTGATTGATTGATAAGTAATTCAAAATTCCCCTCTACCACACAAGAATTGGAACTCATGAACATTGCTCATGAACCAGCCTTTCAGGCTATTGCAGACCTCCGCCATGTGTTTCTGCTGCAAGTCACTGTTACCTGTTCCTGAGTTACCCGTAATTCAGGAAATTTGTGTACTCTGTTCTGGATTCTTGAAGTCAGAGAATGAGAGACAGAGAGAGAGAGACAGAGAGACAGAGAGACAGAGAGAGAGAGAGAGAGAGAGGGAGAGAAAGAGAGAGAGAAAGAGGGAGAGGGAGAGAGGGAGAGAGAGAACTACAGAGCTACAGAGAAGAGCAAAAGTGATCTGTTCAACTTACTTTTTTTTCCTCTTTTATTTTTTGAGGGGAGAAGGTAGGGCAATTGGGGTTAAGTGACTTGTCCAAGGTCACATGTCTAGTAAGTATTAAGCATCTGAGTCTGGATTTGAACTCAAGTCCTCCTGACTCTAGGATCGGTGCTCTATTCACTGCACCACCTAGCCATCCCTGTTCAACTTACTTTTATTGGTCATGGAAAGAGGTAGAAACAGTGACAAAAGCCCATCCTCTTGAATTTCAACCCTCTTAGAGACAGCCTGGATCTTTGAGAAGTAACCAAGAAGACACCTGTAGATATGCTTCCCTCAATATCCTTCAAATGATAGAATCACAGATTTAGATCTGAAGGACCCTTAAATGGTCAATTTATCCAAATCCATAATCTCATTGAGTTGATTGGAGAACTCATCTAATTGACTGCAACTCCCCTGATCAACCCTCTTAACACTCGTATAAATCAAAATCATACAAGATTCTTTGAAAGAACTAACAGCAGAGATAATTCTGTTGGATGGATCTCTGATAGATGTCAAGCAAAGGCATACAACAAGGTGATGGGGGCTTGCCAAAAGTGTTCACTGCTGTCGTGAGCCAGATCCAGCCCGAAATCCATGTCAAGAAAGAATTCCCCATGGATGTTGAGGTCCTTCAAATCCTCCTGTTTGTAGATTACTTTGTGGCAAACCTAAGAGAATTTCAGAACCTAGCAGATGAGATTTGTAATCTCTTTAAGGAGTTTGGTCTAATCATCCAAACGGTGAAAATAAAAATGAAAAACGATCATTTTCTTGACTATAAAATAGTTTGTTGAACAATCTATAGTATTCACCCATCAGTGTGTCTGTGTGAGCACACACATGCACATATGAGGATATATCTCTAACTCTATCTCTGTCTTTATCTCTATCTCTCTATCTGTGTATCTATAGCTCTATCAAGGCAACATGGAGTAGATAGAAAGCTGGCATGGGAGCCTCAAAGGCTCAAAGGAGGAGACAGATTCAGAGAGACAGAGAGAGACAGAGGGAGGTGGGGGGGGGCAGAGAGAGAGGGAGAGAGAGAGAGAGAGAAAGAGAGAGAGAGAACTACAGAAGGCTTGGATCCAAGCCCATTTCTGACAAATATTGACTATGTGACTCTGAACAAGTCACTTAATTTCTTTTTTTTCAATAAGATATTTTTTTATAAATGGGCTATAGAAGAATAGGGCAATGCTGCCACAATTAGTTACACTCCTGAACCATGATAACAATAAAAAGAACAATAACTGGGACAGCTAGGTGGCACAATGAATAGAGCATTGGTGCTGGAGTCAGGAGGACCTGAGTTCAAATCCAGTCTCAGACACTTAACACTTACTAACTCTGTGACCTTGGGCAAGTCACTTAACCACAATTGCCTTGCCTTCTTCCCTCCAAAAAAAAATAGTAACATAATAAAATAATGAAAACAATAAGATAGCATTTATATAGTGCCTTAAGGTTTGCAAAGCCCTTAACATGTATTATCTCATTTGATCCTCTCAAGGACACTGTAAGGTAGGTACTATTATTATCCCTATTTTACAGCTAAGAAAATTGAGGCTGAGAAAGGTCACAAGTCACTTAATTCCTCAGTGCTCTGGGCAACTCTTTAAGATAATGAGTTTCAGAGAAGGTGCCTACATGCCTTGGTAGAGAGAGTCTCTGGGAAGAGACTCTCTTTATCAATAAAATCAGAGTTTCAGTCCCTATCTTTTGTTTGGTTGGTTTGTTTTTGTTTTTTGCCTTTTAGTTTTTGGAGGAGGGAATGTAGGGCAATTGGGGTTAAATGGCTTGCCCAAGATCACAAGGCTAGTTTGTGTGTGTGTGTGTGTGTGTGTGTGTGTGTGTGTGTGTGTGTTTTAAGTGTCTCAGGCTGGATTTGAACTTAGGTCCTCCTGACTCCAGGGCTGGTGCTCTATTCACTGTGCCACCTAGCCACCCCCAGTCCCTATCTTAGATATATTTATGCATATATGTATTACACCACACATGCAGATATTTATTTAAATATCAACTTGTGTTATCTATGCATATATTTATATGCACACACAAGGAATTTAAAAAAAAATTATGAATTTGGTCCAGAATTGAACAGAGAAAGCAGGCTTGACTGAATGCCTCTGGGAAATTCCATAATTTTTTTAATGATTCTAATGTGGGGTGAGTAGCATGCTACTGATCATTGCATTGATCAGAATTCTCAAGTCTTTCAAAGCTGGTTTTCTTTATATTGCTGTAGTTCTTGTATAAACTGTTCACCTTGTTCTGCTTACTCCACTTCACATCAGTTCATACAAATCTTCCCAGGTTTCTCAGAAACCCTCCCCTCTATTATTCCTTATGACACAATAATATGCAGTCAATCCCCAATCCATGTAAGAAGGGGACTCTGAACAAACTTTGGAGCTGCAGAACCCACAAAATGACACATAGAAGCTAACCTCCCCCTGAGGACAGCCCAGCAGGCTGGCAGAAATCGGCCAGTGCAGCGCTCTGGGAGCCCAGCCCCACACCGAGGCGTTAGCCCCATGGCGGGCCTGACCAGTCACCGGCCAGAGGGACTCCAGATCAGCAGCAGCTATGGCTGCTTCCAGAATTATCATCACATAGATACAAAGGACAAAGTGAGAGGTCAGTGCAGTCTGGACTTTGGGACCCAGTAAGTGGGAGTGCGTGGCTTTTACCCCCGGGGCGAGAAACCCGCTGAGACGCTGGCACAGCCTGCCAGTGCCACGTGGCAGCTTCAGCTCCTGGCCTGCAGAGTGCAGGGGGACCAAGCACCAGTCTAAGGGGTAATAACTCTTGCTTTAACCTGCTTGGATCTGGATTGCAGTCTAGGGTGGAGGTCCTGGGGTGTGTGTCCAGCTTGCCAGAGTGTGTGGAGGCCTCAGAGAGGGCACCCATCTAATATCTCTGGCAGCTGAGAAAACCCCAGCATTTGGGAAGAAAGCTCCCCTGTCTGGTGGCAGAGTCCTACTGTGGCAAAAAGCCCAGGTGTCAAGTGACTGAGGGGCAACATGACCAAGCAAAGGAAACAAAGCAGACAGAAGATTCCAACGTTAGACTCCTATTTTGGGGACAAAAAGGAGCAAAGCATGGAACAGGAGGAAGACAGTGAAGTCAGAACTCCTGCACCAAAAGCTTCAAAGGAAAATACAAGCTGGTTACAGGACATAGAGGACCTTAAGAAGCAGATAAGAGAAGTGGAGGAAAAATTGGGAAGAGAAATGAGAATGATGCAAGAAAATTACAAAATGAGAGTCAACAGCCTGACTGAGGAAAATCATACCTTAAAAAATAGACTAACTCAAATGGCAAAAGAGGCTCAAAAAGGCAATGAGGAGAAGAATGCTGTAAAAAGCCAAATTTGCCGGATGGAAAAAGAATCTCAAAAGCTCAATAAGGAGAATCATTGCTTCAGAATTAGATTGGAGCAAATGGAAGCTAATGACTTCATGAGAAATCAAGATGCTGCTAAACAGATCCAAACAAATGAAAGAATAGAAGGCAATGTGAAATATCTCATGGGAAAAACCACTGACCTGGAAAATAGATCCAGGAGAGATAATTTAAAAATTGCTGGACTACCTGAAAGCCATAATCAAAGTAAGAACCTAGAAATCAGCCTCCAGGAAGTTCTCAAAGAAAACTGCCCTGATGTTTTAGAACCAGAAGGCAAAATAGAGGTTGAAAGAATCCACCGATCACCTCCTGAAAAATATTGCAAAAAAAAAAAAAACTCCTAGGAATATTATAGCCAGGTTCCAGAATTCCCAGATCAGGGAGAGAATATTACAAGCAGCCAGGAAGAAACAATTTGAATATTGTGGAAACACAATCAGGATAACCCAGGATCTGGCAGCTTCTACACTGAGGGATCGAAGGGCTTGGAATATGATATTCCAGAGGTCAAAGGAGCTGGGATTAAAACCAAGAATCACCTACTCAGCAAAACTGAGTATCATGTTTCAGGGGAAAATATGGTCATTCAGTAGAATAGAGAATTTTCAAGCATTCTTGCTGAAAAAACCAGAGTTGAATAGAAAATTTGACATTCAGATACAAGAAGCAAGAGAAGCATGAGAAGGTAAACAGGCAAAAGAAATCATAAGGAACTTATCAAAGTTGAACTATTAACATTCCTACATGGAAAAACAATAATTGTAACTTATGAAACTTTTCTCAGTAGTTGAAGGGAATATACTTGTAAACATATATACACACATTCACATATATATGAGGGTATATGGGCATATGAATACATATGTGAATGTGTGTATATATGTTTACAAGTATACATAAAAAGAGGGCACAGGACCAATTTAACAGGAAGGGATGATACTTAAAAGGTGAAATTAAGAGGTGAGAGAGGAATATAATGAGAGGAGATGGGGAGAGACAGAATGGGGTTAACTATATCATATAGAAGAGGCAAGGGAAAATGGTTACAATGGAGGGGAAGAATAGGAAGGCAAAAGGGAATGGGTCAACCTTATTCCCATTGAATTTGGCTTGAGGTATCTCACCCTACAGGAGAGTAGGAGGGGAAGGGGATGAGAGGGGGGATGATGGAAGGGAGGGCAGGCTGGTGGGGAGGGTAGTTGGAAGCACCCACTTTTGAAAAGGGACGGGATCAAAGTAGAGAATAGAACAAGTGGGGGGTGGGATAGGAGAGAGGGAAATATAGTCAGTCTTTTACAATATATCTACTTTGTTATTGTTTTGCATTAGCCGCACATGTACAACCTATACTGAATTGCTTATCTTTCCAGTAAGGGTGGGTGACAAGGGAGGAAGGGAATGAATCTGGAATTCAAAGTTTTAAAATCAAATATTCATATATATATATATACTATTATTAATACTATTTTACACGCAATTGGGAAATAAGATATACAGGCACTGGGGCACAGAGATCCACTGGAAAAGCCAAAAGGGGTATGGGAGAAAATATGGGAAAGAGCAGATTGGAGGAGGGGATATCCTGTGGGACTGCTATTTTGGGGGGGTGGGTAGGGGAAAAATGGGGAGAAAATTTGTAATTCAAAATCTGGCAGAAATGAATGATGTAAATCAGAAGTTAATAAAGCATTTGAAAAAAATCTTTTAAAAATAAGAATATGCAGTCAAATACCGTTCAGCCATTCCCCCAAGTGATAGGCACCTCCTCACATTCCTTGCTACAACAAAAAAGTGTTATGAATATTTTTTTTACATAGGGGTCTTTTCTCCCTTTCTTTGATCTTTTACATTCATATTCTTTGGGAGGGTGCCATTGTACATTTCAAATGAGAAATTTGAATGGAGGAGAAGTATAAAGGATGGCATCAAAGACAGTATAAGTGAGAAAGAAGGTAGTCTGTCAGTGGCAGAGGAAAGACTTATTGATCGCCAGTTTGAGAGCTCCATCAGGATTATCAAAAAGTTAAAAGAAGTCAAGAATCTGCCTACAACATAGAGATAGTCATCTGGCCTCTGCTAGTTTGGAGTTGAGGTCAAACAGTCTTTTCCTACTTGGCATCATCCCATTTCAGACGCTATCAGAGATCCTGGTCTTCTGTTGTCTTAGCCAGGAGTAGTTTCTGTGCCAGATATAGGATGATCAAGAGGCTGGTGGAACTCAGGGGGCCAGGACTGACCATGGTGTGTTGAGTAAAGGGGAGGGGTTTTGAGTTACCCAAACTCAGCTGAGAGGGATCTTCTTTCTTCAGCAGTCACTTGGCACTGCCAGGGCTTTCTGGGAAGGGACTGAAATGTCCGTGTGACAAGGGGATCATTTACCTCCCCCATCTTGGGATTGCCAAAGGCAGATGAGGCCCGTCTGATTTAGCAACTGAATTTGGTCAGGAATTCTTTGCCTGGCACCAATCCTCCTTTGAGTTTTAGGAATGGGGATTTACTCCCAGAAGGTTGTTAACCCACGGCTCTCCTCTCTTCAGAACAATGCACATTTAGGGTTAGGTTGTGTGTCAGAGGCTTGAGAAAGATCCCCCCTGACTCTAGTAGAATTCGGCTTAGGCAATGTCTATTCTGTTTTGAAGAAGAGATGAAGAAAAATCCATCAGCTTGGGTTGGCTGTCACTCTGGCATGCCAAAACCCCATTGGTTCAAATTGTCTTCCTGGATATACCTCCCCTTTTCTTTGCAGAAGTGTATATGTATAAATGGGAGGTGTAGGGCTGGGGAAGGTCTATCGATGTGGCATATTACATGCATTATCAGACTTGCTGGATAAGCTGACAAGGTTGTACTTAACTGTTTTCCTACCTTTTCTTTTAAAAAATTCCTTGGTACAAGGGGTAGTTTGCTAGATAAGGAGAGGAGAGGGATATAGTCATAAATTCATATAAATTAAAACCAAAAGTATATCAGAAAGACACAAGAAACATTTTTAAAATTATATTAACTTCCATAGCTCCTCAAGACCTGTTTCCCAAAATCACCTTGAAGGGTCTGGAAAGGTGAGGATGGCAAAAAGTCATGTCTTTTGAAAAAATTCTCTGATAATTTTTCTGCTTCAGAGAATGCTGCCCATCTCCCTTCCCTTATTACCTTTATTTCTCCTGCAAAGTGCCACATTTATTAACTCCATCAAATCTTCCCTTCTACCAGGACCACAGGATTCCCAGTAGAATATAAGCTTTTTGAGGGCAGGCATGGTTTTGTTTTTTTTGTCCTTGTATGACTTGCCTAGGATAATGCTTTGCACACAGTAGGTGCTTAATAAATGATTGTGAACTGAAATATAGAACTGTATGATATCTTAGATGATTTTTTTATATACCTACACATCTTATTTTACAGGCAAGGACCCAGGAGTAAAGTGATTTAAAATGACACAGGGATTAAGGCATAGGTCCACTGTCATAGTATCCAGTGTCCTTTCTACTTTAGGCTGTATGTAAGGTCTCTGAGGGCAGGAACTTAGAGACAGGGCCCTTTGTTATCCCTCTCCCAGCCCCAGAAGCTATGAAAGTGCCTTGGCTTTGTCAGGGATTAATAAGTGATGAGCTGAATTATTGAATGAATTCACAATTCCACTCTCCTCTCCCTCTCCCCATCCATCATTCTGCACAAGTACACTCTTC